>NC_056611.1:4561029-4716176 GCF_018340385.1 Cyprinus carpio
TCAGACAACTTCCTCATTACTGCTAACCTAGCACTTACTCCTGAAGCGGCACATGCTCCAACGCGGGTCACCTTTCGACGGAACCTACGCTCACTCTCTCCATCTCGCCTATCCTCTGTGGTTGCATCCTCACTTCCTTCACTCTCGCAGTTTTCAGCTCTGGACACGAACAGTGCTGTGGACACTTTTTGTTCCACTCTGACCTCTTGCTTGGACAACTTTTGCCCACTGTCGTCTAGACCAGCACGCACCACCCCATCTGCCCCCTGGCTGTCCGATGTACTCCGTGAACATCGCTCTAAACTCAGGGCTGCAGAGAGGAAATGGCTTAAATCAAGAAACTCTACCGACCTCAGTGTGTATCAGTCTCTCCTCTCCTGCTTCTCTGCAAACATCTTCACTGCTAAAACATCATATTACCACGACAAGATTAACAACTGTTGTGACGCTCGGACACTCTTCAAAACCTTCTCTTCTTAATCCGCCTCCACCTCCTCCTCAATCGACTCTTACAGCTGATGACTTTGCAGTTTTCTTCACAAATAAGACAAGAACCATCAGTGACCAATTCTCCACACCGCAGACTGAGGATAACTTCACAACGACTAATGCTCACTCGTTCTCCTCCTTCTCTCCACTCTCAGAGACGGACGTTTCCAAACTTATCCTGTCCAGTCATCCTACTACTTGTCCACTTGATCAGATCCCCACTCACCTCCTTCAAGCGATACCTTCACTTACTCACATTATCAACTCCTCTCTTCACTCTGGAACATTTCCCTCAGCATTTAGGCAGGCTCGGGTAAGCCCACTGCTGAAGTAACCATCTCTAAATCCAGCACTTCTAGAAAACTACAGACCGGTGTCCCTTCTTCCATTCATTGCAAAGACACTCGAACGAGCTGTGTTCAACCAGCTCTCAATGTTTCTTGTAAAGAACAACCTCCTGGACAGCAATCAATCTGGCTTCAAAAGTGGCCACTCAACTGAGACTGCTCTGCTCTCGGTTACTGAAGCCCTGCGACTGGCAAGAGCAGCTTCAAAATCCTCAGTACTCATTTTGCTGGACCTGTCTGCTGCTTTTGACACTGTTAATCACCAGATTCTCCTATCCACCCTCAGAAAGATGGGCATCTCTGGAACCGCACTCCAGTGGCTTAACTCCTACCTGTCTGATAGATCCTTCATGGTGTCTTGGAGGGGTGAAGTTTCTAAGTCACAACAACTTGCTACTGGGGTTCCTCAAGGCTCAGTGCTTGGACCGCTTCTCTTCTCCATCTACATGACGTCATTAGGATCTGTCATTCAGAAGCATGGCTTTTCCTATCACTGCTACGCTGATGACACTCAACTCTACTTCTCATTCCAAACAGATGACCCGACGGTAGTTGCTCGCATTTCAGCCTGTCTGAGTGACATTTCTAGCTGGATGAATGACCATCACCTTCAGCTCAACCTTACTAAGACTGAACTGCTGGTGGTTCCAGCTAACCCATCGTTTCATCACAACTTCTCTATACAGCTGGGTTCGTCAACCATAACTCCTTCCAGGACAGCCAGAAACCTAGGAGTTGTGATGGATCATCTGTTAAGCTTCACAGACCATATTGCTACAACGACCCAGTCCTGTAGATTTGCCTTATTCAACATTAGGAAGATAAGACCCTTCCTGTCAGAGCAATCCACCCAACTTCTTGTCCAAGCTCTTGTTCTCTCCAGACTGGACTATTGCAATGCTCTCCTGGCGGGCCTTCCTGCATGTACTATCAAGCCTCTGCAACTGATCCAAAATGCAGCAGCGAGGGTTGTCTTCAATGAGCCGAAAACAGCCCATGTTACTCCTCTCCTCATCAGGTTACACTGGCTACCAGTAGCCGCTCGCATCAAATTCAAGGTACTGATGCTTGCCTACAAAACGACCACTGGCACGGCGCCAACTTACCTAAACTCACTAGTTCAATCTTATGCACCCTCCAGAAGTTTGCGCTCTGCAAGTGAACGACGCCTTGTGTTGCCATCCCAAAGAGGTTCAAAATCACTCTCACGGACTTTTTCCTGGACTGCTCCCAGCTTGTGTGGAATGACCTCCCAATCTCAATTCGAACAGCGAGTCTTTACTCATTTTCAAAAAACATCTAAAGACTCATCTTTTTCGCCTGCACTTAACCAACTAATACTAGTACTTACCTTTTTTCTTTTCTATCATATTCCCAAAAAATAAAAAAAAAATAAAAAAAACTCTGGCTACGTGTTCTGTACTAGACTAACTGAGACTTGTCATAGCACTTGTATACCGTTGTTGTTCTCGTTGATCTGATTGTTTCTACTGTTCTCATTTGTAAGTCGCTTTGGATAAAAGCGTCTGCTAAATGATTAAATGTAAATGTATTTGTTTTTGTTTGGAGCGTCTGTTAGATTATTGAATGTATATGTTTAGGTAAAAGAGTAGAATATATGGATGCTTTTTTGGATATTTTTTTTTTCGGACGTTTTGATTTTGCTCTAATGGCATGACGGTTGTTTTAATCGTAGTGGACCGGTTCTCGAAGGCGGCACATTTCATCCCCTTGCCCAAATTACCTTCAGCCAAGGAGACAGCGGTCACAGTCATAGATCACGTCTTTCGGTTACATGGCCTCCCGATGGACGTTGTCTCTGACAGGGGTTCCCAATTCGTATCCAAATTTTGGCAAGAATTTTGTAAATTACTGGGGGCCACGGTCAGTCTGTTCTCGGGCTATCATCCCCAGAGCAATGGTCAGTCTGAGCGAGCCAATCAGGACCTGGAGAGAATGTTGCGATGTCTGGTTGCCAAGAATCCGTCCTCCTGGAGTCAACAGCTCTTTATGGTGGAGTACGCCCACAATTCGTTGCCAGTGTCATCCACGGGCCTCTCGCCATTTAAGTGTAGTTTAGGTTATTAGCCACCAATTTTTCCTAGTCTGGAATCCGAAGTCGCGGTCCCCTCCGCTCACGCATTCGTCCAGAGGTGCCGCCGTACTTGGACTAGAGCCCGTGAGACTCTACTCCAAGCAGGGGGGTGCATGAAGGCCAAGGCCGATCGCCACCGGTCAAAGCCTCCCGTTTACGTCGTGGGTCAAAAAGTGTGGCTTTCTACTAAGAATATTCCTCTCCGCTCCGTGTCTAACAAGTTAGCTCCCAAATTCATTGGCCCGTTTCCTGTCACCAAAATTATTAGTCCGGTGGCAGTCCGACTCAAACTTCCTCCGGCGTACAGGAGAATTCACCCGCCTTCCATGTGTCTAAAATCAAGCCCGTGTTTTATTCTCCCATTAATCCGCATGCCCCGGTTCCCCCCCCGCCGCGACTCGTAGATGGGGAACCCACGTATTTGGTAAACCGCATTCTGGACTCGAGACGGAGGGGACGCGGATTTCAGTACTTGGTGGACTGGGAGGGTTACGGTCCGGAGGAGAGAAGTTGGGTTCCTGCTATGGACATTCTGGATCACTCCCTTATCGATGATTACAATCGACAGGTAAGGTTGTCGGGGAACGCCAGGAGGCGTTCCTAGTGGGAGGGGTACTGTCACGGTTCATGAATCGGCTGTCTCACACTGAGGTGTCTGTGTGAGTGTAATTGTGTGGGTGTGGTTACTCATTGTGTTGATTAGTGTCACCAGCTGTCATTGATTTCACCTCCCTTTATATGTCAGTAAATTCCCTCTCATGTTGTCAGATTGTTGTGGTTGTTCCCTGGTGTGCGTCCTGTTCTTGTGTCTCGTTGAGCCCCGTTCTCCGTTGGATTTCGTCAGTTCTTCGTGTCGTTTGGATTTCGTCAGTTCCTTGTGTCGTCTGGATGTTCAACGGTTCCTGGGGTTCTCTTCACGCTCTTCACCGCACCACCACCGGATCGCCATCTCGTCCCTGCTTCACCACCACCACCACCTGAGTGTTTGTCCCCGGCCCGTGTCTGTACTCTGACCATCATTATAATTAAACTTGTTTACTTGCATCTTGCATCCTCTCATTATTCATCACAGTTTACTAAGCGTGCAGAACAACCACCCAATAGAGCATTACAATAGTCTAACCTTGAGGTCATAAACGCATGGATTAACATTTCTGCATTTGACATTGAGAGCATAGGCTGTAATTTAGATATATTTCTGAAATGGAAAAATTCAGTTTTACAAATATTAGAAACGTGGCTTTCTAAGGAAAGATTGCTATCAAGTAGCACACCTAGGTTCCTAACTGATGACGAAGAATTGACAGAGCAGCCATCAAATCTTAGACAGCGTTCTAAGTCATTACATGCAGAGCTTTTAGGTCCTATAATTAACACCTCTGTTTTTTCAGAATTTAGCAGTAAGAAATTACTCATCATCCAGTTTTTTAAATCGACTATGCCTTCTGTTAGTTTTTCAAATTGGTATGTTTCTCCAGGCCACAAAGAAATATAGAGCTGAGTATCATCAGCATAACAGGGAAAGCTAACACCGTGTTTCCTGATGATATTTCCCAAGGGTAACATGTAAAGCATGAAGAGTAACGGCCCTAGTACTGAGCCTTGAGGTACTCCATACTGCATTTGTGAACGATATGATACCTCTTCATTCACTGCTACGAATTGATGGTGGTCATATAAGTATGATTTAAACCATGCTAATGCACTTCCATTAATGCCAACAAAGTGTCCTAGCCTATGCAAAAGAATAGTGTTGTCAATAGTGTCGATCGCAGCACTAAGATCCAATAGCACTAATAGAGAGATACAACCACGATCAGATGATAAGAGCAGGTCATTTGTAACTCTAAGGACTATGCAAGTTATACACAAAAAAATCAATGCAATAATTAGTAAATGACACCCTCTTACTCTTAGTAAAGGCCAAAACCCTGTTCTTTGCTGACAAAATTGGTAACAATTAACTAGTTGTTTATTAGCGTGCCTATTATCAACATATTGGCTGTTTATTAGTACTTATAAAGCACATACTCTGCATGATCATATTCTAAATGTCTAATCCTACCCAATACCTAAAATTACCAGCTACCTTACTAACAATTAATAAGCAGCAGATTAGGTGTTGGTAATAGCGAGAATTGGACCTTAAATTAAAGTGTAACCCTAAAAGCCTACAATATTACAAACAACAAAAAGCTTTTCAGAAGTTCAGACAAGAAATTAGATGCTTGTTTACCGTACATCTGTTGTAAAGCAGTGATATCATCCCAGCTGAGCAGCGCATTCGAGCCCATCTTCTTATAGTATGGTGACATTAGAGCGTGACGGACAAGCGAATGCACCAATCCCAGAGTGTGGCCAATTTCATGGGCCAGGAACAGGTTGTGTCCTTTGAGACCGTTCATTGTCCAGCGTTCAGACAAGTCAAAATGAGCTTCACTACGGAAAGGGAAAAATGCATGAGCCAGAGCGCCACCTAAACAGAAAGAAAGAAATTAAGAATAAATAGCTATGTCATGCAGCTTTCATGTCCCTTTCTGTATCCTCGATGAAAGACTGCATATAACTATGGGAAAAGAGAGATGGTACATCATTCTATCAAAGAGGGATGGAGCGGGTGGTGGCTTCTGGGGCTCCAGTCCCAAATGTTTATTTAAAAGCCCTGAATCTTTTGGGTTTCCAAATAGCGTTATCAAAAATCCACTCCCCCTCAATCACACACTCAGTCATGCCCCCCTCATTCACACACTCAGAGCCACGCCCCCTCATTCACACACTCAGAATCACACCCCAATCATTCACACACACAGTCACGCCCCCTCATTCACACACTCAGAGCCACGCCCCCTCATTCACATACTCAGTCACACCCCAATCATTCACACACACAGTCACGCCCCCTCGTTCACACACTCAGAGCCACGCCCCCCTCATTCACACACGCAGAGCCACACACCCCTCATTCACACACTCAGAGCCACGCCCCCTCATTCACACACTCAGAGCCATGCCCCCACTCATACACACGCAGAGCCACACACCCCTCATTCACACACTCAGAGCCCCGCCCCCTCATTCACATACTCAGAGCCACGCCCCCTCATTCACACACCCAGAGCCACGCCCCCTCAGTCACACACCCAGAGCCACACCCCCCTCATTCACACACTCAGAGCCACGCCCCCCTCATTCACACACTCAGAGCCACACCCTCCTCATTCACGCACTCAGAGCCACGCCTCCTCTCATCCAACAACACTTGTCTCATTCAAAGTATGTGTTAAACAAACTAAAATCAAAAACGGAATAAGGCATTGTGCCCTTATCAAACAACAAAAGACTGCAATTAAATTAAGTATATAGCCTGTTTGCTGTGTTTCAGAGCGAAGGACCAAATTCCTACACTTCCAGCCTCTTTTTAGGTACAAGGAGATTAATTTTGACATCATCAAAATGTGTTGTGATTTCAGAATAATGAAGACTGTGAAAAATTAGATTTAAAAAACAGTTTATATAACTGCCATAAATAAATAAATAAATAAACAAACTAGATTTGGGCTAAGCCCCAAACATTTACAATGTCTGGCTCCGCCCCTGCTATCACACTATGGAATTACATTTGCTTCTATAAAAATGAACGAAACTTTTTAAACTGAACGTAACTTTATAAAACTGAACGTAACTTTTTCAGAAACTATCAAAAATATGCCATTACAAAAGAAGAAAAACACAATGAAAATGAAAAAAAAATTAACTCAGTCAGACCAAATTTAACAGGCTCTTCAAATATGCTTCATTCTTTGTTAATGTTTTTCAAAGATTCGTTTTCGCTAATCATGGATTCTGAATGCATTGCCACAGATTTCGCTTACGCTTCGCAGTTTTTCGTTTGGTGTTTTGACACAAACTTCTCCTGGGGGCGGGCTTAACAGTGATCTACTCTGATTGGATAGTGAGCTTTTGATGGACAGGTGCTCTCTGACCGGGAAGTACAGACGCCACTCAGTGGCGCGCATATTGGAAAGCTCTCGCGGTGATTCTGAAATAAAGTTCCTTTATTTCAGTAATTCAACTCAAATCGTGAAACTGGTGCATTAAATAAAGTCTTTGGTTCTTTTAATTGGGATGATTTTGGCTCACATTTAACAAAAACCTCAATAAATTAGAATACTTCATAAGACCAATAAAAAAAAACATTTTTAGTGAATTGTTGGCCTTCTGGAAAGTATGTTCATTTACTGTACATGTACTCAATACTTGGTAGGGGTTCCTTTTGCTTTAATTACTGCCTCAATTCAGCGTGGCATGGAGGTGATCAGTTTGTGGCACTGCTGAGGTGGTATGGAAGCCCAGGTTTCTTTGACAGTGGCCTTCAGCTCATCTGCATTTTCTGGTCTCTTGTTTCTCATTTTTCTCTTGACAATACCCCATAGATTCTCTCTGGGGTTCAGGTCTGGTGAGTTTGCTGGCCAGTCAAGCACACCAACACATGGTCATTTAACCATCTTTTGGTGATTTTGGCAGTGTGGGCAGGTGCCAAATCCTGCTGGAAAATGAAATCAGCATCTTCAAAAAGCTGGTCAGAAGAAGGAAGCATGAAGTGCTCCAAAATCTCTTGGTAAACGGGTGCAGTGACTTTGGTTTTCAAAAAACACAATGGACCAACACCAGCAGATGACATTGCACCCCAAATCATCACAGACTTTGGAAACTTAACACTGGACTTCGAGCAACTTGGGCTATGAGCTTCTCCACCCTTCCTCCAGACTCTAGGACCTTGGTTTCCAAATGAAATACAAAACTTGCTCTCATCTGAAAAGAGGACTTCGGAGCACTGAGGAACAGTCCAGTTCTTCTTTTCCTTAGCTCAGGTAAGACACCTCTGATGTTGTCTGTGGTTCAGGAGTGGCTTAACAAGAGGAATACAACAACTGCAGCCAAATTCCTTGACACGTCTGTGTGTGGTGGCTCTTGATGCCTTGACCCCAGCCTCAATTCTTTTCCTTGTGAAGTTCACTCAAATTCTTGAATCGATTTTGCTTGACAATCCTCATAAGGCTACGGTTCTCTCGGTTGGTTGTGCATCTTTTTCTTACACACTTTTTCGTTCCACTCAACTTACTGTTATCATGCTTAGATACAGCACTCTGTGAACAGCCAGCTTCTTTGGCAATGAATGTTTGTGGCTTACATTCCTTGTGAAGGGTGTCAGTGATTGTGTAGCCTAGTGAACCAAACTGAGAGACCATTTTGAAGGCTCAGGAAACCTTTGCAGGTGTTTTGAGTTGATTAGCTGATTGGCATGTCACCATATTCTAATTTGTTGACATGGTGAATTGGTGGGTTTTTGTTAAATGTGAGCCAAAATCATCACAATTAAAAGAACCAAAGACTTAAACTACTTCAGTCTGTGTGCATTGAATTTATTTAATACACGGGTTTCACAATTTGAGTTGAATCACTGAAATAAATGAACTTTTCCACAACATTCTAATTTATTGAGATGCACCTGTACATGAATAAATAAGCATAAGTAGCATCATAGCGTCATACCATGGTACAAATGTTGTCCATAGACATTAGGCTTAAAATAACATGGAATATTCCTTTTAAGACCAGAATATTGAAACATTTATTTATTTAAGAAAAAAAAAAAAGAAAGCATCACCTGGCCCGTCAAATGCATTCCCTGTCCCATCGTTATGTTCTCCTTCAAAGAAGGCCAGCCGGATGTCGGCAGGACCCTGCTGGAGTTCCTGGAAGTTCAGTCTGGACACATTACTCCACAGCTGGAACGCCATCTTCACTGCCATATGCACATGACTGGGAGACAGATTACACAGCCAGTTCATGATACAATACGTCAGATGACGTTTGTGCCACTTCTCTCCTGTGGAAGTATGGATCAGTCTCAGAACCAATGTTTAATCGTGATATTTCATCTTAACATTAACATTTGTGAGATTTATTCCATCTGGTGTTCAACTGACGCTGCATTTCATTTAGATGTGTATGATAACAAACTAGTTTCATTTTGAAATAAAAAAGTAAGCTGAAAAGTAAAGTGCAAAAGGGATCCAGAACAATGTTGTTCTTAGTGTATTTATTAAGTTAATAACTACTATAATTTAATCACATTTAAAACATTTTCATAGTCAAGTCACCTTTTTATATTGCTTCATGCAATACAGATTTTATTCAAGGCAGCTTTGCAGTACAGGACAGTAACATAATCAACGATGCAAACTTCAAATATGAGGCAAATCCAAATTCTGCTGCAAAGTAGCTCTTAAAAGGCATGATCAATTCATTATTCAGTTCAGTGTTGATTCAGTTCTGATCAATAACAGTGTTGATGCAAAATTTGTCAGTTGTCAGTTTTATTTTCATCTGACAGCATCAGTTCAGTCACATCAATGATATTACTGAATATTAAGGGTATTTTAGATCCCAATTTAGACTTAATTAACACCTGATTTTGTATTACTGTATACGTTATTGACACCTTTAAAAAACAAAATTAAAATTATATCCAATGTATTTTACATATTCTGCAAAAATCAAGTGATTGCATCCAAAACATTCTAAACTGACAAGAGCTCAGCTCAGTGTGTAATTAGCTTAACATGAGAGGTTTTGTGAATTGCACATATAATTACTGACTTCCAAGACAGTTTTACTAAACAGGGAAAATTAGCGCAAGAGCGCAATTCCAAAACAGCGCCAATGGGTGTGGAAATTTCTGCGGGTGATGTACTAATAATGCGCAAATTAAAGAACAGACGCAACATCTCATTTATATATCAACCAATTCAATATACAAAGCGCAGTGCAAATTAGCATAGTCGCAAATAAAGAATAAAGTAAAGAAGCCACAGTACGTTGAAAATAACCTGAGGACAAAAAATAAAGGTTTTGCGTGACTCCTAGAAGAGGGTTCAAAACCATCTTTTATTTTCTGAAGCAAATTAAAAATAACATGGCTTTGCAAATGATATGTTCTTCTGGCATTCAAAATAAATTAATACGAAAATTAATAAAAAATCCTCTGCCTTCTACCACACGCTTTCTGTTCTTTGCGGTGCCTCTCCTAGCAACAATAATTACAGCCATTGGATAATTGCAGCTTGAAATAGTTTTGGGCGTTAAATAATGGCACAAATGCCAGTAATTTGATGAGTGCAAATGTCAGTAAAACACGTTGCGTGATTCATTTCATAATTCGTCACTTAACTTCTTTAGTAAAACCTGACAGTACAATTTTAACGCCAAAAAAATGGTTCGCGCTGGCAAAAGCTATTAGTAAAACTGGCCCTAATAACACTGCTGTCAGAAGGTAACGTGTGTGTTTTTTCTGTTATACCATAATTCCTAATAAAGCAATAAGCCCCAAGAAGCCGTGGTTTACAGTAGATTTAACAGTGGTGTTGTTAGGCATGAAGCGGTTATAAATTCACTGTAAACCATAGATTCACAGGGGCTTGTTGCTTTTATACAACGTTTATTGCATATACGTAGTAAGGTTTCACAAAATAAAAAAGAGCAAATAAAGTATAATGATATTAATAAAAACAGTATTCTTCCACCAAACGATGTAGTTCCTCAGAAACAGTTGTGGTTTCAACAAAGTGGTTGCTGAGCAACACAGAAACGTAGACAAAGGTGTATGTTTGTAGAGTAATTTACAACAGCTTTGAACGTGGCTCATCCAATCAGAATCAAGGACCGGAATTATCTGTTTTTATAATTCATATTTTAGTGCATAGAATAACCAAAATAATATTATAAAACGGATCGTTCTGGTCCTTGATTCTGATTGGTTGAGCCGTGTTCGAAGCTGTCGTAAATTACTCTACAAACATACACCTTTGTCTACGTTTGTGTGTTGTTCGGCAACCACTTTGTTGCAACCACAACTGTTTCTGAGGAACTACATTGCTTGGCGGAAGAATACTGTTTTTATTAATATCATTACACTTTATTTGCTCTGTTTTATAACAGGTTAATGTTTTGTCTCTATAAGTTAGAATGAATGTGTTCAAAACGGTCCAAAATGCAGATAAAGCCAATTATCTAAATGATTATCAACAAGATTGATTCAGTGTTGACACAAGTACCAAATCAATAGAGAGAACACAAGTTTCGCTTTGTACTGTGACTGAAAGCAAATCTTTAATTTAACTGATTAACTGTGAAATGATTGTCTTCACTAATAAGTCTTAACTAGTTAACATCAGGTATTGACATGAATGCACTCATACTCAGAGTAGAGTAAGTATTAGCATGTTTTCAAAGTGACAGGTACGAATTTACGATTACGATTTTAATCGTATCATTGATTCCTCTTCCACCTGCCTGATCTACTATTTAACTAACTTAAGATGATCTGAGATATCTGTCATGTACAGTATGAACCACATGTGTGTGTTCACTTTAACCCCTCTAATGTCTTCTGGGAAAAAGTTCTCAGTGCCATGGGACCTGAATGTGAACACCGAACAGAGTATGGTACACAGCAAAAAATCCAGAGTGAAATTAACTCTGCTGGGAGTACATGTGAGACCACACTCAAGAGTGTGAAAGTGTTAAAATAGGAGTGTTAAATTAACACTGAATCAGAGTTAAAGTTAATGAGATAATTAAGTGATTAATTGAGTGATGATTGACCATTATTGACGAGACCTGATGTTAACGAGCAGAATCAACAAAGACGAAAATCACTATTTTAATGTCACCATTATAGTGGCCAATGTTTGCTTTAGTTGGGCTCTTGACCCTTAACATTTTAAAGCTCAGATTTTGTTTGGCTGTTGTAATAGAGTTATAAAACAGACGGGGGAAACAAAAAATATTGGTTTTCCTGAATCACTGAGTTAAACTTTCATTGTTGATTATTGCGGCCAAATGATTCTTCAGCATAGGATTGGCAGCATTTTAAATACAATCTGTGGAATTTCTTAAAAGTTGTTTGTTCAAAAATCTTTCAAAAGAGTCTTTAATTTAGACATGCAAACATCAAGAATCAACCTGTGAACCTCAATGATGGTGACAATCAAAAAAGCATGTTGCAGGAGACTTGTGTTGCAGTGCATTCTGGGTGCCATTCATCCATGGCTCCCATGATGCACTGTGGCATGAATAAATTATTACCTGAATTGTCTTAGTAATTTCCTTTATTCTTACTATTGTATTTTTGTTTTCAATGCTACTTTTAGTAGTTTGTTTTCTAGTGTCCAGACCTAATGTTTTAGGCTTTAAAGAAGTTCGGTGATTCAGGTCAAATAATTATTATGTAAAAACATAACTAATATCACATAATCATGTTTTTATTTTTGCTCGTCTCTCCATTACAACTGAGTTATAACAGCCAAACCAAATATAATTTTAAAAACGTAAGGGTCAAGATCCCAACTAAAGCAAACACTGACCACTATAATGGTGACATAAAAAATTGTGATTTTTGTCTTTGTTGATTCTGCTTGTTAACATCAGGTCTCGTCAATAATGGTCAATCATCACTCAGTTAATCACTTAATTATCTCATTAACTTTAACTCCGCTTCAGTAGTAAAATTTAACACTCCTATTTTAACACTTTCACACTCTTGAGTGTGGTCTCACATGTACTCCCAGCAGAGTTGATTTCACTCTGGATTTTTTGCTATGTATGATCAGTGAATGTGTGTTTTGTGAAGATCTGCTCTTGTCTCAGTGTAAACATATAAAGCGAGGTGTGAGTCTGTGTGTCTGTTTTGTTTTGGGTCTTTACAGAAGTGGATGTTTTAAACTGCTAGAGTATGCACACTGTAAAAAGTGATGTATTTTTGTCCATTATTAGGACCCCACCCAGCAGCCGCAGAACCACCTCACAACTCCTGCATCTGAGAAAACACCGTTTAACCAAAGGACAGCTTGACTGAAAATGCTGTGTCTGCCAATTATCAATCTTTTTTAACAAAACAAACAACAAAAACAGGAACTGCATGCATTCTTTCTGTTTTCATCACTGTTTTGCAATAAATGAACTGCACTAAAATCAAATGGAATTAACTTTCTGGTAGTCTTTATTACTTAGAATATTTATATACTTAGAAATGCTAACTTCTTGAAACACAGTTGTCTGAACAAGAACGTCATGTTGCTGAAACGGTTTTGTGTATTTGATGTAAAAATCTTGATAACATTATACGGGAACCTCAAAGAAGAGTACAAAATAATAAAAGCTTCATGGCAGTTCATGACACACGTGAGAAGGTGATGCGTGGACTAAATGAGATTTCAGAGTTTTAGGGTGTTTCCAACATTTCTAGATATGATTCTGATAAACATAAGTTCAAATGCATGAAATGTGTTCACCTGTCTGAGGAGAATGCTTCTTCCGGAGCTGTCGGCCTGTGAAGACCCTGCTGACCCTTTGACCCCAGGCGTCCTGAACCCGGGGCGAGCTCATCTTCTCCAGAGTGACCCTGTCCAGTCCTCCAGTGACGGGCAGCTGAGACAACCACTGAAACTCTCTGATGCACAACAGAGCTCCACCACAAACCCACTCCTCTGGACTAGTGCTGACATCATTTAACTGTAGCGATTTCAATAGCTGGTGTGATATTCTCATATCTTTCACAGGTTACCTGATGGCAGACTCGACTTCAGCTGTGCTGTGAGATTCATTCTCCTTGTGCAGGTATCCGTAGAAAACCCTGTGCACGCACACATACGTCATTACTCCCTCTACATCTGAGACATGCAACGTAAACAAAGCGTCTTTGGAAATGAAGAATTTGTAACACAGACACAGCAACAGTCAATACCCACACAAGCATTGATTGAAGTAGTCAGAAGCATTTGTTGTTCCCTGCATGAAACAGGAAGATCTGTAGGAAGATGTGGGCCTTTGTGCCTCTGAAATGCTTTAGAAGATGGTGTTGTGAAATCCCTATAGACGGGAATACAGAATGACCATCCAGACAGGAGAAAAGAAGCTGTGTCAGTGTATTATATCGGTCTGCAATGCCTCATTTTGGTTGGTGGAGAAACTAAAGGAAATGCTTTGCTTTTATTCCATAGGAAAGCATCAACTTTGGATCTGTGCATGAGAGGATATGTCTCTGTCAGGTTCTGGCATGTATTTGCCTGTATAGTGTAGGTGTAGTGTAGATCTAGAACTACAGGTCACAGCTACAGAATATGTTGACAGATCTGAAGTGAGGCAATACATAATTAAAGTAGTGGAAACAACCTTTTACAGGAAGTGCACAGAATCACTGTTTACATTTCGAACAAGTTTGCCAGAGTATAATCAGGAGAAGAAACTTGTAAAATCACACAGAAACCACCAGTTATTATCAGTGGCTGTTTTTATTTGCTGTTTGATTGTGCAGCTGTCATGTAAATGTTTCTCAGTTCTGGAGACAGAAGCATGCTCTCACAATGGAAATGCTTCTTTGGGCTCATTACCCAGCTAGAATTTTTTTTGTTCTAAAAATGTTCTAAGAACATTACCATGCATTGTTCTAGCAATGTTTTTAGCGGGTAGTTTTATTTTTGTTCCCAGAACGTTCTCTGAAAAGATAGGATAACGTTCTCTAAAAACATTCTAAAAATGTTTATTAATAACATTATTAGAACATTATCCTCTAACATTCTAATAAAGATTTAAGCAGAGGTTTAGATGTTGATGTTGATGTCTGTTTAAAATTAATAATTTGGTTTGATGTCACCATAATGGTGGTCAGTGTTGGCTTTAGTTGTGCAATTTGACACTTGACTTGTCAGTGTTGTTCTTTAGCTGCTGTAATTTTTATTATGACAAAAACAGCAAAAGAATATGTGGTTAGATGATGCTGGTTGATTGCTGATGATTAAGACGTCATCACATATGTGTTCTGATTACCTGGTTTCACCCAATCTAATGTATGGTGTTAGTTGCATATCATTTATTAAATGGGTCCACAGCCTGAGACACAGCTGAATTTAAAACAGATAATTTCAAGGATTAGAAAATAGAAGAAAAAAAACTCTGTCACACAAACATCAAGATTCCGTGTATGAACCTGAACAATGGTGGCATGCTTCATGCTGCAATGTATTCTGGGTACATCATGGAAAACTCATCCATGGCACCCAGAATGCATTGCAACATGAAGCATGTCACCATTATTGAGATTCATACAATAATTCTTGAGGTCTCTGTGTGTCTAAGCATTCTGTGGTTCATGAACAGTGTAATTCAAAAAGAGAGACAAAAATACATATGATATAAATCTGCAGGATCTTATGCGTTGCAACACATTTGCTATAACCACTAATATTAAACTAATAGCATAGATTAGACTCCAGATAAAACCAGCCGAAAAGTCACCTGATGACATTTTTCTCTCACTGTTTTTTGCCGTAACAAATATAGTTATAGAGGTTAAACAAAAAGTAACATTGAAAAGACTCATACTGCCTAAGTACTGATCACCATAATGGTGACATCAAACTAAACTATTATTTTCAATAAACCATCAACACCTCTGTTAATCTCAATAAGAACTTTTTACATTTATGACATAAAGTCAGTCTTGTTTATAATAAGTGAAGTTGGTAATACTGTTTTTGGAGTTATTTACGCTGGAGTTTGACATCAAACAAAGGTTGGGTGTTGACTTTCAACCAAAATGTGACTTCTGAGCAATAAAAGTCCACATCTAGTGTGATGGGAAGCTTTATTAGAATGTTAGAGGATAATGTTCTAACAATGTTATCAATAGGCATGTTTAGAATGTTTTTAGAGAATGTTATCCTACCTTTTAGCAAAACATTCTAGGAACTAAAATAAAACTTGCCGCTGAAAACATTCCCAGAACATGAAAATTTTCTAGGTGGGTAGTTTATGGCTGTGCCGATTATTCTCACCACAAATCAGGCTCATTTTCCATATCTGAAAGACAGAGCAAGACAATACATGTCTCCAAAATGTTTGCATGCTTTTTTATAACTTAAAGCATTACTTTTCTGAAAAGCATGAATTTATTGGACTCCCAAGAAAAAACGGAGACAGTTAGATTTAGGCTATATCCCAGCATTGAACGTTAACAACAGCTTTTAACAACCTTTTTTCAAAGTTATATAAATGTTAGGAGAAAATGGAACGTTCTTATATCCTTAATATCTAGCTAATATACACCTTGTCATAACGTTGAGAGAAAACGTTAGAACAAAATTCTCAGAACGTCCTTATTTTGCTATTTGCACTTGATAAACGTTTACGAAATGTTATTTAATATATAAATGACTTTATAGGCTAAACACGACAGAAATGTATATTTTAACGTTTTGATATCAAAGTTATATTTTGTGTGACAACTTAGTTCGTTTTTTTCAATCTTTAAATAACGTTATAATCACGGCATTATTTGGGTCCAGAAGCAGCAGCTCTCACCTGAGCCTGAGCAGCTGTGGAGACTGGAGAGCTGAGGGAGGTCTGGACACACAGCAGCACAGACACCTCCATCTGCGCACAGTCACTCTTTATTTCTAAAATCACCTCATGAGAATAGGTCCCATCATCACGATAAACCCCGAGGGAAGAGCGCTGCGGTCCGCCTCCAGCGCGCACTCGAGACGCTCGTGATGCATGAACGATAACACTTACCCAGCTATCAAAATATGTTATGAGCAGAAAGTGTAAACTAACCTGCTATTTAGCAATGCACAAATGTTTGCTATGAAATAATATTGCACTTCCTTAAAAGCACATTACTTTAAATTACTAAAAAGGTCAAGATTCTAAGGCAGGGGTGTCAAACTCAATTTCTGCAGAGTTTAGATTCCTCCCTAATTAAACACACCCGTGATGCTGTTTGTGGAGTTGTTTAATCAGATCTTGAGAGATTTAACGGTGTTTTCCCCCTCAGTTGGTTTCATCTAAGGCTCTGGCTGAAGTCAGATGTAGTTCTTGTGTTTCTCTTTCTTTCCGTGATTCTGTTTGTTAACAGCAACCTGTTCATCAGTTTCTGAATTCATTCATTTGATTTCATTCTCTCACTATATTAATACACTAATACAGGGAATACTAGAAGATGCTTAGTTATAATTTGGTGGACTACTTGATTGTTGTTATCTGAAATATTTAATGTGAGTACTTGCATAGGCCACTTTTCGTGTGCAGTTATGTTCAGTATTATTGTGGTTTTAAAAATAAAGGTGTGAAACTGATAAAGTGTCACCTACAGTCTAGCTTCTGGTAAGAATCATCAAAAGAAGTGGCACGAGTCATGACATGTAAAACCACAAATACAGAACGGAAAATATGCAAAAAAATAAAAAATACATTTCAAGCTGTATTGTAATGTCCTGTGTAATTGCACAAGTAAAAAGGCTATAGTATAAAGGCTGCTATGACTTGACTTGAATTGCTTGATTCTCACAAAAATTGACTTGGACTTGTTTGAGACTTGAAGGTTAAGACTTGACTTGTACATGTGTGACTTACTCCCACCTCTGGTACTGTGGTTTCAAAAATAAAGGTGTGAAACTGATGAAGTACATCAGAAATAACAAGATGCTTCTGGTAAGAAGCATCAAAAGAAGTGGCATGAGTCATGACATAAAAACCAAAAAAAAAAAAAAAAGCTTTCAAGCTGTATTATAAGATCCTGTGTAATTGCACAACTTAAAATTTTATTATGTATCATAATATTGTAAGCAGGTATGCTATTGCATAAAGTGACGCCTCCAAAAAAATTGTCTTTTATATATTTTCATATTAGTTTCATTTATATTAATGTTGTTCATCTTTTTCTATTTTTCCTTTATATTTGAATGTTTCTCGTTGTATTGTTCTGATGTATGGCATAAAAAAAGAATGTGGACACAGTGATGCCAGCTTATCAACTTTGCCACATTTTCTTTATCTTATGTGTATTTGATTTCATTAGACGAAGTCGTAATTATGAATCAGGATTTTTGTGCAGATTAATATAAGTGAGAGCTGCCGGTTATGTACACAGTAAAATCCTGAGTGTTAAATTAACACTGCTCGGAGCATATATGGTCTCACTCTAAAAGAGTGTTAAAGTTAATGAGATAATTATGTGATTAATTAAGTGCTGATTGAGCATTAGTGATGAACATCTGCTGTTAACAGGCAGAATCACTGAAGAAAAGAGAAACACAAGAACTACAACTGACTTCAGCCACAGCCTTAAAGGGGTCATATGATGCGATTTCAATTTTTCCTTTCTCTTTGGAGTGTTACAAGCTCTTGGTCAATAAAGAAGATCTGTGAAGTTGCAAAGACTAAAGTCTCAAATCCAAAGAGATATTCTTTATAAAAGGTGAGACTCGTCCACGCTATCCTGAAACGGCTCGTTCTAACACATCCCCACATATCTACGTCAATATGTGGGAAGATTTACATAACATGGGCCCAGATGTTCACGCAAAGAAAGAAGGCGTACCTTTTATTCTCTTTGTAGTATTGTTGTTGCCACCACCGCCATGTCGTATAGACACTGTGTGTTTCACTGTGAAAGCAAAACTACTTTGTTTGGCCTTCCAAAAGAGGACCATATCCGCTTCGTCATGCCTGGAGCTGATCCGTGCTGGTCGCTGAGGAAAAACATCAGCTTTGCACTGTGGATCGCTGAATCGGCTTTCACCGTGGACGAAGCGGCATCCAGCCCGGGGTCGTCACATGTGGTTGCTTCAAGAACAAGGTACGCTCCTTCGTAGAATCCTCCTGCTACACCGTTCTCAAGCCGCCCGCCTCTGCTCAGTCAAGCCAACATCATATGACCACTTTAAATTAAATCAACTGAAATAAAAGACATTAAATCTCTCAAGATCTCAGCAGAAGATAATTAAACAACTCCACAAACAACATCACCAGCTTCACTCATTACTAACCAGTTAGACTTTTTATTCTCGAGTATCTAAAACAGAAGTTCTTTATTGAGAATTAAGGTTTAGATTTTTTATTTTTTCAGCTTACCGTTTTGGTGAATAGTGTTTGCTTTAGTTGCCTCTTGACCCTTGACTTTAATTTTAAGTAGAAACAAGTTTTTCTTTGGCTGTTACAGTAGTGCTTATAAAATATATATGTGATGACAAAGAACTTAAGATAAAACCATTTTATGTGC
Organism: Cyprinus carpio; assembly: GCF_018340385.1. Lineage (NCBI taxonomy): Eukaryota > Metazoa > Chordata > Actinopteri > Cypriniformes > Cyprinidae > Cyprinus > Cyprinus carpio. The sequence goes on from NC_056611.1 coordinate 4,580,084, forward strand.
ATGAGTCTCTGATTGCATTTTATGAAAATCTGCAGTTCTTTTGTGAATTTTATATTATTGCAGTTCTATGGTTTTCAGGAGAATATGAGAAAATTGTATAAACCACTTTTAGAATTATGGATTGAAAAGAACTTTAAAGTCTGGCACTCATAGACCTGAAGAATCAGCATGTGAATCTCAGCAATGGTGACAAAATATTCTGATAATTTTGACATGATTTTTAAACATCACAAAACAGGGCAGCAAAAAGTCACAATAAAAATAACAAAAATAAAAACAAATAGTAAGAATAAAAGAAAATACTAAGACAATGCAGCTGCATAAATTATTCATGTCGCAATGCATGCTGGGAGCCATGGAAGAGTTATGATTGGTGCACCCTGAATGCAAAGCAACATGAATCTGTCTGATGAACATCACCATTGTTGAGATTCATATGCTGATTCCTGATGTCTGCATGTCTCAACAGCACAGCTGTACTTACTTGGTGTGCAAAGAATTCCTAAAGTTCTTAATATTATTATTTTTTTTTTTAAATGCAGTTGTGATCAATAACATAAACTAAACAACACATCACCACTGATGATATCAGTGAATCAACAGTGAATTGTCAAATATAACCTGATCACATTTTCTCTTGATTTTTTCTTGCCATACTAAATTTGTTTTATAAACACCGTTACAGCAACCAGAGAAAAATTAATATTAAAAAGTCAAGGGTCAAGAGCCCAACTAAAGCAAACACTGATCTACATAACGGTGACTTCAAATTGTATTCTTTTAAAGGGGTCATATGATGCTGCTAAAAAGAACATTATTTTGTGTATTTGGTGTAATGAAATGTGTTTATGCGGTTTAAGGTTTAAAAAAAACTTGGTGTAATTCCACATACTGTACATTTTTGTTTCTCCTCTATGCCCCGCCTTCTGAAACGCGTCGATTTTTACAAGGCTCATTGGTCTGAAAAGCGAGGTGTGGTGTGATTGGCCAGCTATCCAGCGCGGTGTGATTGGCCGAATGCCTCAAGCGTGTGACGGAAATGGAGAAGGGTATTCCTGCACAACCGGAGGCTGCAGTTTCAGGACCACGGTTCTAGGACCGCAGTTCTAGGACCCTAGTTTTTTTGTGACAGCGCCACCTACCGTACTGGATCAACACTAATTAAAGATGGACGACGTGGACATCAATCAGACGGTGAGTACCGATATTTAATTAAGTTTTTTATTTTATAACGTTTAAACGGTGCGAAGTTTACATAGTGAGAAACTGCTAACTATGAATTAATAATTAATTCCCACCAAATTAAGAATTCGTGAGCTAGTTTTTATTAATTACTACGACGTTAATTCGTGGCTATGATTTCATAAATCCTTGTTGAGTTGAGTGAATCTAGCCAGCACATTAATTAAACTTATCAGATGACAAGAGCATGGTTGATGTAAGGTTTGTAAGATCTACCTGCAGCTTAATGTATTAGTGTGAATACTGGCTTAATACTCGTTGTTTTACCATATTTATGTATAAAATATCTTTCATAATTAAACTGCACTGACTGCCTAGTTGCACTATGTGTTAGCCTGTTGTTTTGGCATTGTTTTGCAATGATGAATGAGGCTACTCCACATACAGTCCATTGTTATCATGTGTTAGTTTCTGTCATGTTCTGCATGGCCAATATGAAGTGATTTTATGGATTTGGTTAGGCTCATTGTAGGACAGATGATTTAAAAAGGCACTAGAGATATTTTCATGATCTCAAAATATTCTAACAAGTCTTCCTTTCTGGTCCAGATTATCATTTCAGGTCAGAGTACAATATGAATTATTTTTGCACAATGCCTAGTACACCATTTTGCTACTGATATTTCTGTTATCACAAAAGTGATTGTTCTCTGATAACTATTTCAGTGAAGTGGAAGAATTTAATAGAAAGATTGACAAACAATTGAGGAAAGAAGAGAGATCATTCAATTGGTGGGTATTGCTCTTATGTACTTACACATTTGAAGTTTGTAATTAGATGTCAGTAACATGAATATTCTGTTTGGGTCTCTCTCTAAAACTCCAACAGTGCATAAGTGTTAATTCAGATATATCAGTTGAATATGTTAAACAAATGTTTCGTATTTATCCTTCTCTCTCTCTGTCTCTCGCTCTCTCTTTCTCTAGAGTTGAAGCCTACAGCCATTCTATCCATGCAGCAACTAATGGAAAAGGGGTTCGCTTTGGTGCTGTTGTGATGTTGTCGCAAAAATGGCGTGTGTGTATGTATATATATATATACACTACCGTTCAAAAGTTTGGAATCAGTAAGACTTGTAATGTTTTTAAAGAAGTCTCTTCTGCTCATCAAGGCTGCATTTATTTGATCAAAAATACATAAAAAAAAGGTAATCTTGCAAAATGTTATTATAATATAAAATAATGGTTTCTATTTAAATATCCTTTAAAATATAATTTTCTATCACTTCTTAACAATTTAACACGTCCTTGCTGAATAAAAGGTTTAATTTCTTTCAAAAAAAAGAAAATAGAAATTTACCGACCCCACACATTTGAACAGTAGTGTATATTGGTAGAAAAGATTTTCTATTTTAAATAAATGCTCTTCTTTTTACCTTTTTATTCATCAAAGAATCCTGAAAAAAAAGCATCACAGCTTCTAAAAAAAAATTGGCTGTTGCCAACATTGATAATTCTAATAATAAATCAGCATATTAGAATGATTTCTGAAGGATCATGTGACACTTTAAACTGGAGTCATGGGTGATGGAAATTCAGCTTTTCATCACAGAAATAAATTATATTTTAAAGTATATTTAAATGGAAACCATTATTTATATTCTAATAACATTTTGCAAGATTACAGTTTTTTTTTCTGAATTTTTGATCAAATAAATGCAGCCTTGATGAGCAGAAGAGACTTCTTTAAAAAAAACATTACAAGTCTTACTGATCCCAAACTTTTGAACTGTAGTGTATATATATATATATACACACACACACACACATTAATTCTCACAGACTCTTATATATATATACACACAATTTATATATTAATAAACATTCTTGAATCATTCTTGTGTCTTGTCTTGCCTCTCAACAACCTTTAAAATATCGGCTGTAATTTAGTGACTGCATACGCTGATTCCAACTTTAACTTACCTGATAATGAGCTAATTCACCTTAAGGAGGTTAATCAGTATACTGTATAATTCAAGAGACTAAGACTTTTGAGGTTCTCCATTTTTTTTTTTACAATTGTTTTAAAATTGATATACAGTTTTCATTTATATTTTGTGTAAATTCATGTTTAAATTTAAAATTGTGACTCAAAGCACACTTAGTAATTAACCTCTGATGCATTTTGAATCAAAAATCACATTTAAAAACAAATACTACTGAGATTAATATATTGATGCTATATACAAACATGACTACAAACTAAACCAACAGGGTCCTAGAACTGCGGTCCTGAAACTGCAGCCATCGCTATATCATCCATTACGGTAGGTGGCGCTGTCACGAAAAACTAGGGTCCTAGAACTGCGGTCCTAGATCTGTGGTCCTGAAACTGCAGCCTCCAGTTGTGCAGGAACATACTATTGCGGAAATGTTACACCTCTTAACATATTGTGATGCCCTGTCCGGCCAGAGGGAAGAGACATAAACATAAAACCCATTATAAACATGATATAAACATGATTTCCAGTCGTGTTTTCTTTTGCAAGGCAAAAACAAAGTAGTTTCAGTTTCTCAACGAAACAGCGTCACACACCTTGAGTGAGCAGAGGCTGAAGGATTATTGTGGTGAGCGGCGATCTTGTTTGGTGAGAGGAGGGAGGCTTGTTGAGGGCTGTGAAAGGGGGGTTTTATACGAAGGAGCGTACCTCGTTCTTGCTGCAACCACATGTGATGACCCCGGGCTGGACGCCGCTTCATCCACAGTGAAAGCCCATTCAGTGATCCACAGTGCAAAGTTGATGTATTTCCTCAGCGACCAGCACGGATCAGCTCTAGGCATGACAAAGTGGTAGTGATGGGATTTATGGCTCTTTGAGGGGATCCGGATCTTCACGATCTGTTCCTTTCAAAGAACCGTTCTTTTGGCTCTTTTTAAATACAGGTCCTTCTCAAAAAATTAGCATATTGTGATAAAAGTTCATTATTTTCCATAATGTAATGATAAAATTAAACTTTCATATATTTTAGATTCATTGCACACCAACTGAAATATTTCAGGTCTTTTATTGTTTTAATACTGATGATTTTGGCATACAGCTCATGAAAACCCAAAATTCCTATCTCAAAAAATTAGCATATCATGAAAAGGTTCTCTAAACGAGCTATTAAACCTAATCATCTGAATCAACTAATTAACTCTAAACACCTGCAAAAGATTCCTGAGGCTTTTAAAAACTCCCAGCCTGGTTCATTACTCAAAACCGCAATCATGGGTAAGACTGCCGACCTGACTGCTGTCCAGAAGGCCATCATTGACACCCTCAAGCGAGAGGGTAAGACACAGAAAGAAATTTCTGAACGAATAGGCTGTTCCCAGAGTGCTGTATCAAGGCACCTCAGTGGGAAGTCTCTGGGAAGGAAAAAGTGTGGCAAAAAGCGCTGCACAACGAGAAGAGGTGACCGGACCCTGAGGAAGATTGTGGAGAAGGACCGATTCCAGACCTTGGGGGACCTGCGGAAGCAGTGGACTGAGTCTGGAGTAGAAACATCCAGAGCCACCGTGCACAGGCGTGTGCTTTTGAACCAGAAACAGCGGCAGAAGCGCCTGACCTGGGCTACAGAGAAGCAGCGCTGGACTGTTGCTCAGTGGTCCAAAGTACTTTTTTCGGATGAAAGCAAATTTTGCATGTCATTCGGAAATCAAGGTGCCAGAGTCTGGCGGAAGACTGGGGAGAAGGAAATGCCAAAATGCCTGAAGTCCAGTGTCAAGTACCCACAGTCAGTGATGGTCTGGGGTGCCATGTCAGCTGCTGGTGTTGGTCCACTGTGTTTTATCAAGGGCAGGGTCAATGCAGCTAGCTATCAGGAGATTTTGGAGCACTTCATGCTTCCATCTGCTGAAAAGCTTTATGGAGATGAAGATTTCGTTTTTCAGCACGACCTGGCACCTGCTCACAGTGCCAAAACCACTGGTAAATGGTTTACTGACCATGGTATTACTGTGCTCAATTGGCCTGCCAACTCTCCTGACCTGAACCCCATAGAGAATCTGTGGGATATTGTGAAGAGAAAGTTGAGAGACGCAAGACCCAACACTCTGAATGAGCTTAAGGCCGCTATCGAAGCATCCTGGGCCTCCATAACACCTCAGCAGTGCCACAGGCTGATTGCCTCCATGCCACGCCGCATTGAAGCAGTCATTTCTGCAAAAGGATTCCGCACCAAGTATTGAGTGCATAACTGAACATAATTATTTGAAGGTTGACTTTTTTTGTATTAAAAACACTTTTCTTTTATTGGTCAGATTAAATATGCAAATTTTTTTGAGAATTTTGGGTTTTCATGAGGTGTATGCCAAAATCATCAGTATTAAAACAATAAAAGACCTGAAATATTTCAGTTGGTGTGCAATGAATCTAAAATATATGAAAGTTTAATTTTATCATTACATTATGGAAAATAATGAACTTTTATCACAATATGCTAATCTTTTGAGAAGGACCTGTATTTAGTCAGTTTTAAGAAGCCAGCTTGGGGGCATCTCAGTTTATCCTGGAAATAATCACTGGGAGGAATGATGAGGTGAGATTTGTAGTCAAATAATTAAAACTCAGATATCACACACCAATATCTGAGTTTGAATTATTCTGAAATATTGATTATTACCTCATTTGTCATGTGTGGACTATATTCCATAGGGTTGCACAAATCCCTCTGCTTAGACAGTGACATCGCTATTTTGGATTTACCTTTAGTACAAAGTGTGTGTGTGTGTGTGTGTGTGTGTGTGGTGTGTGTGTGTGTGTGTGTTGTGTGTGTGTGTGTGTGTGTAAAGCTACGTTGACTTATGTTATTCATACAATACCTACTTACAAATAAACATCAAAAACAAAGCCGGCTGCAATGAATTTCTGTGCAAAAAAAAAAAAACAGCTTTTACTACAAACACTTCCACACAAGAACATTGTTATCACATAAGAACATTTTGATAGAAAACAAAAAATATTTAAAGTAGATAAAATTAGAATAAATAAAATGGAAATGTCTACATACTACATACTATTACTACTGTAAACTTTGCAAATAGGACATTAGCCCCTTCAAGTCAATGAACAATAACAAAGTGGGCTGCAATTAATGTCTGTGCAAAACAGCTTTTAGTGAAAAATTTCTATACAAGAACAGTATCACAAAAAAACATTTTTAATGTTTTTTAAAAGAACAAGTTTTAAATGAACACAAAATGCAATGTAAATAAATACAAAGCAGTTCCTTTATGGCTTTTTCTGCCTTTTTCTGGAGTACTCACGTGAAGGATGCGTGCACAACTAATAACTAATATCATCACGCTATAAAGGGTTGGGCCTGCGCTGGGTGCGCCCCTCCCCCTATAACTGTTTCTGTCTGGCGGAGGAGCTCATTTGTGTGCATCTGTGAAATGTGTGAAACACGAAAAAGAATGACAGAAAGAACGGCTCCCCTTCAGCCGCGACTCGGCTCCCATCGTTCATGTTTATGAGCAGTTCAAAAGAATCGGTTCGTTCGCGAACGTCACAACTCTACAAAGTGGATATCATCCTCTTTTGGAAGGCCAAACAAAGAAGTTTCGCTTTCACAGTGAAACACACAGTGTCTATACAATGAGTCTTAACTTTTATAAAGAATATCTCTTTGGATTTGAGACTTTAGTCTTTGCACCTTTACAGATCTTCTTTATTAACCAAGAGCTTGTAACACTCTAAAGAGAAAGGAAAAAATGAAATCGCATCATATGACCCCTTTAATTATAAGCCCCTGCATATACACACACATTAGTTCCCAACATGCTTTGCTTCCGACTGTTAAAGGGAGAAGGGTCTGTCTGCAGACTGCAAGACAGGGGCGTAACTTGAAGTGGGCGTAACTTGACGAAAGAGGCGTAACTTGAAGTTGTCCAAATCACACAGAACCACGCAAGATGTCAAAACGAGATTTTGTCCGGCTGCGTTCGAAACCGCATACCCTTTAATTAGGCACTTAATTTCAATAAGAACTAATTTAAAGAGCGATAAAAGAGTACATACTCTACAGCCTGAATGCGTATTTGTGTATGAAGGATTAATGCGGATATCATCATCCGCTATGTTGATCATGTGACCTACAAAGTTAAAATGAGCGTAAAAACTTAAAAGATATGAGTGACAGGTTTAATAAATGTATTTGTATCTTGATAATGAAGATTGTAGCATAGCCAATACTGTTAATTTAAGTTTTTATATTTTTAAGAATATTTTTTCAATTATTTTATGTGAATTTTTTTTCTTGTATAGTATCTCATACTATGATGAACACGTTAAATTTTTATTTACTGTTTTATGGCGTTATGATTGTTATATTGTTAGATACAACCCTCTTACCATGATCTTTTATGTAAAAAGTTTGGCAATAATAATAAAAAAGAGGTACAGGTGCACTACCACCTCACAGCATCACTAACTCAACAGTCCTGTACAGTTTCTCTCAGCGACAATATCTGCACAAACGAAACGTCGAACAGCTGCTCGAAGATCTTGCCTTTGGAGAAGGATTGTTGATTTTATACTCTAAAAATGTAAGTATTACTACTCAAAAATTAACATTACCCCATAATGAATTGCATCTTTTGCACACCCCAACACTTACATGCAATAATAATGATAAATGCCAACCAATATTTATATACATTTTTTTCCTTAAAATTACATTTTAGTAAAAGAAGCAAATGTATTTTCTGTCGTGACATAGCTATACATAAATATACACTAATGCAGTTGATGTGAATACATCAGTTTTCAGTCAAGCAATTAATACATGAATAGATCAAATATTTATATTTTATTTACTGACAACAAGAAACATGTCTAAATGATTAAAAGAATGTATAAATGTTGGCATCACAATAAATGCATACGTACAAGTCAACAACACATGAAACAAAGCTTCTTCAAAACTAACTGTTCTAACAATCATGTATTTACAGACGGTGAACACCACATCTTACTATCATCTCAACACAGCTGAGACAGTTCTGCTGCTGCGCTGTGCTTCACAATCTCACTCTTCTCAACGGGGATGTCGTTGAGCAACAGGTAAGGAAGACCATGATGTCGGCTCTCACCACACAACCTTGAAGCAAGAGCAGAAGAACACATGCAGGACAATCTGACTGCTGCTGTGTCTGCTCCAAACAATCGTGTGCTGCTCTCCATGAGCACCACTACCTGTAAAACATTTACACAGAGTTTACAAGTACATGCATTGATTTATTACTTTTGTAGTGTGCTAAACCACTGAACTGGTTCAAAACTGTGCTTGAGCACGGCTCTTTTCTCCAGCTTGATCAGAGGATTGTAGCCCTCTGTAATAAGAGCACTGTCAATCACTTCAGATAAAAGCTCCATCACATTTTTTGATGATGCTTTTGAAGCTTCTGAAAGTCAGCCTTCGTCTTATAAACAGAAACCAGCAGAACAAACTTTAACAAAATCAAATCCTCAGTGTCTTTTGGTGTTTCTCTAGATGCTCTCGCTGCTGGGGTCACTGATGATGAAGAGACCACAGCAGCATCTGGTCCTGATGAGACAGTAAGAGCTGGAGTGATGGAGCGTCTCATCCGTGTCTCTGGACCATTTCCGGATGCTGCAGTGGACTTTCTCCATCCTCAGTGCACACACCAATCTGCAGACATTTTCATAACCTACAGAAATACACACACACAATACAAAAAGTCATTACTTTATTCTTTTGTTTCAGGTTTTTTCTTTTTTTCCCCTTTCCTTGCAGGTCCTGCTCCACCACAAAAGATCTGCAGCAAATGCACAGAAATCAACAATAAGAAAAGTGCTGTAATAAATAACTGTTTGAAATTACAATTATTATTTATTTATCTAGTGTACAATACTTACACAAATCCTTTGATGGCAGCATTCCTTCATCAGTCACTCTACAGCAGATAAACATAATCTGTTCCTGTAACATCCAGACAAGAGTCAAGTAACCTCTGTGATTTATCTGTGATATACTGCATCTGCATGTTGAGTTAGTAACTGATGTAACTCACTTTTTATCCAACACAAATGTTCCTAAAATTATCAATATTGCAAATGGACAAATAAAATAGATAACTAGTGTTTAGTTACTGTATGTAGATTTGTTTGTTTACATGACTTACACTCATCTAAAGCAGTGTTGACAGTGAATTCTACATAATAGCACACACACATCACTCAGATGCCTGTTTCATGTCTGTTAAATGTGCTTATCTGCAATACTTATCAAAGACTATACTGTCAGATGATAAATAGACAATTAGTAATAGTCTTCAAGATGTATATATGGTTTATGTAAATCCACTTTAAAATAAGTGTACTTAATGGAGCTCCCCTGTTAGTTATTCATTATAAAACGTGTTTTTACAGCACAATCACAAATATGCTATATTATGTAATTAACAAACAGGGTTTAGATTAAGCCAGGATCAGGCCATAGCTCAATTAGTCTTGTCTGTGAAACCGGAGGATAGCGTCTTTACACCTTTTGCTTATATGTTGCTGACTTTACACCTTAGTTTTAATAGATTATTAACTCCAAAATCATACCACTGTATGAAAATAACTTGTACTCTTAAATTTAAATATTTATTTAGTGAAAAAATATATTCTCACCATTGTAACTCATTGTAACTTCTTTCCAGTTTAACGGCGGTTGGCATCCAGCTTATTGGTGCAATACCGCCCTCTTCTGTCCCGGAGTGTGGATCAGATAATAGGTTTTCCTACTAAATGTACACATCACTCACATTCTCCCCTAACATTAATATCTACACACACCTTATGCATCAAATCCTGCCTTAAAACCTCTGCTTCCCTTAAAAAACGTAATCAACAACTTATCGTTTTGACATCTCGCGTGATTCTGTGAGATTTCGACAACTTCAAGTTACGCCTCCTACTTCAAGTTACGCCTCTTTCAAGTTACGCCCCTGTCTTGCAGTCTGCAGACGTACACGCTTGGTTAAAGGAGAGTAAACATGTTAAAATTAAGTGTTATTACATGTGTTTTTGCTCAGTATTAATACAGGGGGAGATCTGTTAGTGTTTAATGTTGTATTTTTTTTCAAATGTAAAGTGTTTTTGGTGTGTGTGAGTTTGTGCAGAAGAGTAGAGTCTGTGGTCAGGAAGACGACTGTCCAAACACTGTTAAATTATATATACTTATTTAAAAACCAATGGTTGTACATTGCTCATCACAGTCAGTGCTTTATAATGAGCAGGTGTGCTTTTGCTACTGTAAACTAGCTATATTTTATAATATGAAACATGTATATCATAAATGATTGTAAATATAAAAAATATATATTTCCATATATGTGTGTATATATACTGATTGAATATATGTTCAATATAATTTTACACATGCAGTACCATATCTTATCACATGTAAATCTATATATTATAAAATGTATTACTGAATATAAAATGACATATATAAGTAAATATATTGTCACATATTTTTTCAGTATATAAAAAGCGGCAATTCCTTATGTATTGTAATATATTTACACAATATATTATTCTGTATAATTTCTAATATACCATTATGTCGTTTAATATATTGATCATTCATATATTAGGAAATATATTTTTTCTTTGCGTAAGGGTAATGAAATGCCACTTACTCCTACACTTCTCCAAGCCCTGTTTGGGCTGCTGTTACAGATTCTTATGCATTTATTTTACTGCTATTCTTTTAACAGTTTATTTTACTGTTATTTATTCATCCATTGACATTTTTTATTAATATTATTTTTATTTTAACATTTCGTTACGAGAACAGAAAATAAACACAAAATGCAAGATTTCACTATTTCACTTTTTTTAATGTAATAGATTTAAAGAGCAAACAAAATAATATGCATATAAATATGCAGTATTCTCCTCCATGAAGAAATATTTTTGCAGGAACACCTGCCTCAGAAGTAGTAAAATTGAGCTCTTGAATGTTTTTTGCTGGTTGCTTGCACTTTGACCCTAAAGAACAGACAGGAGACAACAGAATCATTAGCTTTAATTTCAGAGCAATGAATCTGTTTATTTGTATAGATTTATCCACAGAAATCACAAGCTTACTTCAGTCTACAGACAATGGTAACAGTGGAATATCCTGCGACTACTGATGTTCCCTTTCCATACTTTCTGTAAAATGCTGTAAACAATGGGCGTTCATTAATAAACAAACTACTTAATCATTACTGAAACATCTTCATATCACATTTTACAGAACAATGTGTCTGAGACACAAAATACTTATTCAACTGTAGTAAGGGTGGGCATGTGTGTCATTTATACGGGACACGTCCTGGCCATGTTTTTTATATTGCCTAACACATCCAAAGTAGTTTGACCAATAACATGCAGGTATTGTACATAATCGATCAATCGTGGCGCACGCCATAAGACGAGAATGAATCCTGGCAAAGGTGCATCCCGTAAAAATGGCCCGTATGGTCACCCTAACTATAGTAAAAACTAAAATTTCATCCATGACTGTGCAAACAGCTTCATTATGGATCCAGTGACTGAAAGAGATTAAAGATGCACTTACACAAAGATGAGACGACTGTGAGAGCCACGACCATCCGCACAATCACACTTACTGAAAACTGAGCCATCGTCTCCTGTGTGTGGGAGATCCTCATCTGCAGCATTTCTCATCTGATTCTTGCTCTGTGACCGTGTGGCAGCTTTATATTTGATGGAAATCACAACAGGATTTCCTGTACCAAAACCCCCGTTGATGATTTCTGGTTTTATTGCTTCTCAAGACCACATTTAAATAACTTCAGAAACAGCTTAACCAGCTTCCCCTAGCAGGTAGCCTACATTTAATTAGGGTTTTCAAAACCTTTATTGTTGGTTATGTGAATGTTAGATACTACATTAAAGGGAATGTTTCATTCTATTGTTTTGCAAACATTATGAGAATGTTATTTAAATAAATTTCTTATATTAATATTAATTTATCTTATATAAATTTATATAAATCTCTAAACCACCGTACATCCAATTTTATTATTATTTTTTTTTCCAGAAAAACATTCCATATATAATATTCTATATGACATTAAAATCACTATATTTACTTGCTATTTAAAATCTCAAACCAGCAGAGGTGAAAAATCCAGGGTTTTCTATGGTGAGATGGCTTGATTTCATTCAAAATAACTTTTTTTTACTTTTTTCATTTGTATGTTTAGGTTTTGCATAACCAATTCTGTGAAACTACGGCATGCAAATTCAAAGTGCTGCTTTAATGGCTACAGAAAATGAATTTAAATCTGTATAATGCATATAAAACTTTAACACAGGTACCATTCAGACACACACAGACATCAAGAACCAGCTTATGAATCTCTTCAGTGGTGACAGTCAACAAAATACTTCACGCAGCAATGCATGCTGGGTAACACCATAATAAAAACTCCCATCATGCACTGCAGTATGAATAATTATTGTCACTGTTGAGGATGGTATGATAAGGGTTCATGAAGCCAAAAGAGTTCTTTTTTTCTTCTCCTTGCCTCATGCTGAATGTCAGTCAACCACAAAACCACTTCATCATATTCTCTCAAATGAAGCGGAAAGTGTAAACTAACCTGCTATTTAGCAATGCACAAATGTTTGCTATGAAATAATATTGCACTTCCCCAAAAGCACATTACTTTAAATTACTAAAAAGGTCAAGATACTAAGGCAGGGGTGTCAAACTCAATTTCTGCAGAGTTTAGATTCAACCCTAATTAAACACACCCGTGATGCTGTTTGTGGTGTTTTCCCCCTCAGTTGATTTCATCTAAGGCTCTGGCTGAAGTCAGATGTAGTTCTTGTGTTTCTCTTTCTTTCAGTGATTCTGTTTGTTAACAGCAAGCTTTTCATCAGTTTATGAATTCATTCATTTGATCTCACTCTCTCGCTATATTAATACACTAATAGAGGGAATACTGGCTTTAGAGGATGCTTAGTTATAATTTGGTGGATTACTTGATTGTTTTTTTCTGAAATATTCAATGTGAGTACTTGCATAGACCACTTTTCATGTGCAGTTATGTTCAGTATTATTGTGGTTTTAAAAATAAAGGTGTGAAACTGATAAAGTGTCACCTACAGTCTAGCTTCTGGTAAGAATCATCGAAAGAAGTGGCACGAGTCATGACATATAAAACCACAAATACAGAACCAAAAATATGCAAAAAAATAAAAAATACATTTCAAGCTGTATTGTTATGTCCTGTGTAATTGCACAAGTAAAAAGGCTATAGTATAAAGGCTGCTATGACTTGACTTGACTTGCTTGATTCTCTCAAAAATTGACTTGGACTTGCTTGAGACTTGAAGGTTAAGACTTGAGACTTACTGGTGACCTGCACATGTGTGACTTACTCCCACCTCTGGTACGGTGGTCTCAAAAATAAAGGTGTGAAACGGTTGAAGTGCATCAGCAATGTTCTTCTGCAAGATGCTTCTAGTAAGAAACATCAAAAGAAGTGGCATGAGTCATGACATAAAAACCACGAATACAAAACCAAAAATCTGCAAAAAAAAAAAAAAAAAAAGCTTTCAAGCTGTATTATAAGATCCTGTGTAATTGCACAACTTAAAAGGCTAATTAGAACTCATAATATTGTAAGCAGGTATGCTATTGTATAAAGTGACGCCTCCAAAAAAAAAATATTTTATATATTTTGTCACTGTCCTCTGGCACTGTTTCATTTATATTAATGTTATTCATCTTTTTCTATTTTTCCTTTATATTTGAATGTTTCTCGTTGTATTGTTCTGATGTATGGCATAAAAAAAGAACGTGGACACAGTGATGCCAACTTAGCAACTTTGCCGCATTTTCTTTATCTTATGTGTATTTGATTTCATTAGATGAAGTCGTAATTATGAATCAGGATTTTTGTGCAGATTAATATAAGGGAGAGCTGCCGGTTATGTACACAGTAAAATCCTGAGTGTTAAATTAACACTGCTCGGAGCATATATGGTCTCACTCTAAAAGAGTGTTTAAGTTAATGAGATAATTATGTGATTAATTAAGTGCTGATTGAGCATTAGTGATGAACATCTGTGAAGTTGCAAAGACTAAAGTCTCAAATCCAAAGAGATATTCTTTATAAAAGTTGAGACTCGTCCACGCTCTCCTGAAACGGCTCGTTCTAACACGCCCCCACATATCTACGTCAGTATGTGGGAAGATTTGCATAACACGGGCCCAGATGTTCACGCAAAGAAAGAAGGCGTACCTTTTATTCTCATTGTAGTATTGTTGTTGCCGCCACCGCCATGTCGTATAGACGATGTGTGTTTCACTGTGAAAGCAAAACTACTTTGTTTGGTCTTCCAAAAGAGGACGATATCCGCTTCGTCATGCCTGGAGCTGATCCGTGCTGGTCGCTGAGGAAAAACATCAACTTCGCACTGTAGATCACCGAATCGGCTTTCACCGTGGACAAAGCGGAGTCCAGCTCGGGGTTGTCACATGTGGTTGCTGCAAGACCAAGGTACGCTCCTTCGTAGAATCCTCTTGCTGCACCATTCTCAAGCCGCCCGCCTCTGCTCAGTCAAGCCAACATCATATGACCCCTTTAAATTAAATCAACTGAAATAAAAGACATTAAATCTCAAGATCTCAGCAGAAGATAATTAAACAACTGCACAAACAACATCACCAGCTTCACTCATTACTAACCAGTTAGACTTTTTATTCTGAAGTATCTAAAACAGAAGTTCTTTATTGAGAATTAAGGTTTAGATTTTTATTTATTTATTTTTTCAGCTTACCGTTTTGGTGAATAGTGTTTGCTTTAGTTGCCTCTTGACCCTTGACTTTAATTTTAAGTAGAAAGAAGTTTTTTAGTTTTTTTTTTAGCTGTTACAGTAGTGCTTATAAAATGTATATGTGATGACAAAGATCTTAAGATAAAACCATTTCATGAGTCTCTGATTGCATTTTAGCAAAAACTATAGCTCTTTTGTGAATTTTATATTATTGCAGTTCTATGATTATTTGGGAGAATGTGAAAAAATTGTATAAACCACTTTTAGAATTATGGGTTGAAAAAAACTTTCAAATCTGGCACTCATAGACCTGAAGAATAAGCATGTGAATCTCAGCAATGGTGACAAAATATTCTGATAATTTTGACATGATTTTTGAACGTCACAAAACAGGGCAGCAAAAAAATCACAATAAAAATAACAAAAATAAAAACAAATAGTAAGAATAAAAGAAAATTCTAAGACAATGCAGCTGCATAAATTATTCATGTCGCAATGCATGCTTGGAGCCATGGAAGAGTTATGATTGGTGCACCCTGAATGCAAAGCAACATGAAGCTGTCTGATGAACATCACCATTGTTGAGATTCATATGCTGATTCATGATGTCTGCGTGTCTCAACAACACAGCTGTACTTACCTGGTGTGCAAAAAGTTTTTAAAGTTCTTAACATTAATTTTTTTTTTTAAATGCAGTTGTGGTCAGTAACATAAACTAATTGACACATCAACACTGATGATACCAGTGAATCAGCACTACATCATCAAAAATTGCCCCATATAACCTGATCACACTCTCTCTTGATTTTTCTTGCCATACTAAATGTGTTTTATAAACAGAAGAAGAAGCGTGTGACGGAAATGTTACGCCTCTTAACATATTGTGATGCCCTGACCAGCTGGAGTGAAGAGACATAAACATAAAACCCATTATAAACATGATATAAACATGATTTCCAGTCGTGTTTTCTTTTGGAAGGCAAAAACAAAGTAGTTTCGGTTTCTCAATGAAACAGCATCACACAACGTGGCCTTGAATGAGCAGAGGCCGGAGGCCTAGAGTGAGCCGCGGTCGGATTGAGAACGGTGCAGCCAGCAGATTCTATGAAGGAGTGTACCTTGGTCTTGCAGCAACCATATGTGATGACCCCGGGGTGGACGCCGCTTCATCCACAGTGAAAGCCCATTCACTGTGCAAAGTTGATGTATTTCCTCAGCGACCAGCACGGATCAGCTCCAGGCATGACAAAGTGGATATATTGTCCTCTTTTGGAAGGCCAAACAAAGTAGTTTCGCTTTCACAGTGAAACACACAGTGTCTATACGACATGTTTAAATTAAGTGTTATTACATGTGTTTTGGCTCATAATTAATACAGGGGGAGATCTGTTAGTGTTTAGTGTTGTATTATTTTCAAATGTAAAGTGTTTTTTGTGTGTGTGTGTGAGTTTGTGCAGAAGAGTAGAGTCTGTGGTCAGGAAGACGATTGGCCAAACACTTAAATTATATATACTTTATTTAAAAACCAATGGCTGTACATTGCTCATCACAGTCAGTGCTTTATAATGAGCAGGTGTGCTTTTGCTACTGTAAACTAGCTATATTTTATAATATGAAACATGTATATCATAAATGATTGTAAATATAAAAAATATATATTTCCATATATGTGTGCATATATACTGCATGAATATATGTTCAATATAATTTTACACATGCAGTACCATATCTTATCACATGTAAATCTATATATTATAAAGTGTATTACTGAATATAAAATGACATATAACATCTGAGAGCGCGCGCCCAGTTCGCGAGCAGAGAGATTCGCGCTCGCACATTATATTAATGTACTTTCGCGCTACAATAATGCGCTCTCGACATTTGACAGGGAAATAACGCCATACTTGCAGTCTTTATTTTTTATTTTGTTGAATTTTTTATTACTTTTTGTTTGAATTTCCCAACATTTTATAACAGTAGCCAGGTGGCAAACAAGAAAAAAGAAACTAAATTACAATGTCACTTGCAATTGCTACTTGCACTCTCCGCTACCTGTGACCCCACCTAGAAAATTTTCATGTTCTGGGAATGTTTTTAGCGGCAAGTTTTATTTTATTTCCTAGAATGTTCTGCTAAAAGGTAGGATAACATTCTCTAAAAACATTCTAAACATGTCTATTGATAACATTGTTAGAACATTATCCTCTAACATTCTAATAAAGCTTCCCATTACACTTGATGTGGACTTACATCGCTCAGAAGTCAAATGTTGGTTGAAAGTGAAAACCCAACCTTTGTTTGATGTCAAACTCCAGCGTAAATAACTCCAAAAACAGTATTACTAACTTCACTTATTTTTTGCAAGACTGACTTTATTTCTGTCATAAATGTAAAAAAGTTCTTATTGAGATTAACAGAGGTGTTGATGGTTTATTGAAAATAATAGTTTAGTTTGATGTCACCATTATGGTGATCAGTACTTAGGCAGTATGAGTCTTTTCAATGTTACTTTTTGTTTAACTGCTGTAACTATATTTGTTATGGCAAAAGACAGTGAGAGAAAAATGTCATCAGGTGACTTTTTTAAACTTGCTGGTGTTAAAAGTTTCATCATTTAATGATCTGATCACCTGGTTTTATCTGGAGTCTAATCTATGCTATTAGTTTAATATTAGTGGGTATAGCAAATGTGTTGCAATGCATAAGATCCTGCAGATTTATATCATATGTA
Source organism: Cyprinus carpio (assembly GCF_018340385.1). Taxonomy (NCBI): domain Eukaryota; kingdom Metazoa; phylum Chordata; class Actinopteri; order Cypriniformes; family Cyprinidae; genus Cyprinus; species Cyprinus carpio. Next base: position 4,597,859 of record NC_056611.1, read on the forward strand.
TTTGTGTCTTTCTTTTTGAATTACACTGTTCATGAACCACAGAATGCTTCGACACACAGAGACCTCAAGAATTATTGTATGAATCTCAACAATGGTGACATGCTTCATGTTGCAATGCATTCTGGGTGCCATGGATGAGTTTTCCATGATGCACCCAGAATGCATTGCAGCATGAAGCATGCCACCATTGTTCAGGTTCATACGCTGAATCTTGATGTTTTGTGTGACAGAGCTTTTTTTTTTTTTTTTTCTATTCTCTAATCCTTGAAATTATCTGCTTTAAATTCAGCTGTGTCTCAGGCTGTGGACCCATTGAGTCACTTGAATAAATGATATGCAACTAACACCATAAATTAGATTGGGTGAAACCAGGTAATCAGAACACGTATGTGATGATGTCTTAATCATCAGCAAGCAACCAGCATCATCTAACCACATATTTTCTTGCTGTTTTTGCCATAATAAAGATTACAGCAGCTAAAGAACAACACTGACAAGTCAAGTGTCAAATTGCACAACTAAAGCCAACACTAACCACCATTATGGTGACATCAAACCAAATTATTACTTTTAAACAGACTTCAACATCAACATCTAAACCTCTGCTTAAATCTTTATTAGAATGTTAGAGGATAATGTTCTAATAATGTTATTAATAAACATTTTTAGAATGTTTTTAAAGAACGTTATCCTATCTTTTGAGAGAACGTTCTGGGAACAAAAATAAAACTACCCGCTAAAAACATTGTTAGAACAACGCATGGTAATGTTCTTAGAACATTTTTAGAACAAAAAAATTCTAGCTGGGACGTCACTTGCAATCAACACAAATCGTGCATGTTGCCAATGGAGACAAGACGCTGTGGTGGTGATAACGTACAGGGTCCTGCAAGAAAAAAGACAAGACTGGCAAATCCGTGGCCACAGAACACCAGAATATGAACGCTTGCGCAAAGTCTCTCGCTAAGCGTTTTCCTCCTGTAGAAAAACAAACACTTAACATGGCTTAATGTATTAAGATGCTATTAAAATATAAAATTAAATATACAGTTAATTAATATAATGAATATGAATATAGTATTTTCCTCACATACCGCAAAATGTGGCATAATGGACTAAGATGATAAAGGCCAAACTCAATATGCTTCTCTACATTATTAAAATACATAACTAATATGTACAGGCAAGCAGGTGAGATCAGCATAAACGCAACACGCAAAGTTTTGCGTTAAGCATTTTTCCATATAGAATAAACTGTCCACAACTCATTTATATAACTGTCTTTGTCACAGGTAGCGGAGAGTGCAAGTGGCGATTGCAAGTGACATTGTAATTTAGTTTTCTTTTTTCTTGTCTTTACCACCTGGCTACTGTTGTGTAAAATGTTGAGAGATACATACAAAAAGTTATCAATAAATAGAAAAAAATTACAAAATAAAGACTGCAAGTGACGTCGCTAGCGGAAGCACAAGTGTCTGAGAGTGCAAGTGCAAGTCTGCAGCCAGACCCTTCTCCAACCGTGACCTAATGCAGATATTGCATATAATAAACTGACGCATAAGTGTATTATGAGACAGAACGCAGAAGTTTACCGTCACCATGTGGGAATTATGATCACGCAGTATGACTGATGGATCGGCAGAGAATCGTGTTTCTGCAAGTCATTGAGAAATTATAGTTATATTCTATTTAAAGAAATGAGTTAAATGTGTGAATACATAATGCGCGCATATGCAAAAGTTTGTATGTTGTGTAGTGAAGCGCTGATCAAAATAAATGGAAGCAAACGCGATTTAATATATACAGGTTTATTTCTCGTCAAAAAAAACACTCCCGAATGATTTCCTGGCAAAAATAACAACTAGTGTGATTGCAATAAATCTCGACAACCGTGACCTAACACTCACCTAAAGGATTATTGGGAACACCGTACTAATACTATGTTTGACCCCCTTTCACCTTCAGAACTGCCTTAATTCTACGTGGCATTGATTCAACAAGGTGCTGAAAGCATTCTTTAGAAATGTTGGCCCATATTGATAGGATAGCATCTTGCAGTTGATGGAGATTTGTGGGATGCACATCCAGGGCACGAAGCTCCCGTTCCACCACATCCCAAAGATGCTCTACTGGGTTGAGATCTGGTGACTGTGGGGGCCATTTTAGTACAGTCAACTCATTGTCATGTTCAAGAAACCAATTTGAAATGATTCGAGCTTTGTGACATGGTGCATTATCCTGCTGGAAGTAGCCATCAGAGGATGGGTACATGGTGGTCATAAAGGGATAGACATGGTCAGAAACAATGCTCAGGTAGGCCTTGGCATTTAAACGATGCCCAATTGGCACTAAGGGGCCTAAAGTGTGCCAAGAAAACATCCCCCACACCATTACACCACCAGCAGCAGCCTGCACAGTGGTAACAAGGCATGATGGATCCATGTTCTCATTCTGTTTACGCCAAATTCTGACTCTATCATCTGAATGTCTCAACAGAAATCGAGACTCATCAGACCAGGCAACATTTTTCCAGTCTTCAACTGTCCAATTTTGGTGAGCTTGTGCAAACTGTAGCCTCTTTTTCCTATTTGTAGTGGAGATGAGTGGTACGCCGTGGGGTCTTCTGCTGTTGCAGCCCATCCGCCTCAAGGTTGTGTGTGTTGTGGCTTCACAAATGCTTTGCTGCATACCTCGGTTGTAATGAGTGGATATTTCAGTCAAAGTTGCTCTTCTATCAGCTTGAATCAGTCGGCCCATTCTCCTCTGACCTCTAGCATCAACAAGGCATTTTTGCCCACAGGACTGCCGCATACTGGATGTTTTTCCCCTTTCACACCATTCTTTGTAAACCCTAGAAATGGTTGTGCGTGAGAATCTCAGTAACTGAGCAGATTGTGAAATACTCAGACCGGCCCGTCTGGCACCAACAACCATGCCACGCTCAAAATTGCTTAAATCACCTTTCTTTCCCATTCTGACATTCAGTTTGGAGATTGTCTTGACCAGGACCACACCCCTAAATGCATTGAAGCAACTGCCATGTGATTGGTTGATTAGATAATTGCATTAATGACAAATTGAACAGGTGTTCCTAATAATCCTTTAGGTGAGTGTATTTCAGGCTGCAATCAATGCATATTGGTAACTTCGGTTGAGATTTGTATAGTGAGCCATTTTTATGAAAAACTTTTAGTATGCCTAGGCACTCGGAAATATAGTGGAATAAAGCCTTTATTCTCATATCTCGCTTCATAAGGGTGTGAAACTGTGGTTTGACGGTTTTTGGTTCTGTAGCCTATTTGTGGGTGTATGTCATGACTCATGTCACTTCTTTTGGTGTTTCTTACCAGAAGCTACAGGCTGTATGTTATTGTTGATTCACTTAACCAGTTTCACACCTTTATGGATGAAACCACAATACTGAGCATAACTGCACATGATAGGTGACTTATCCAGGAACTCACATTAAATATTTCAGAAAACAACAATCAACACCAAATTATGAGGAATTTGAACAGAAAAAAAAACAGCTTGCTGTTAACAAACAGAATCAATGATGATAAGAGAAACTCAAGAACGACATCTGACTTCAGCCACAGCCTTAGATGAAATCAGCTGAAATAAAAACACATTAAAATGTTCAAGATCTCAGCAGAGAATGATTAAACAACTCCACGAACAGCAGCTCATGTGTGTTTGAAGAGCACATTCACTTATTGCCTAGAGAAGTCATGCGAGGAATCTACGAGATCAGGGAATGATAGTTATATGTTAACAGAAACTAAACTTATTGACACTACAATAAACAGACATTAAGACGATCTTTATCTTTAAACACACTACGCATAGAAAGAAAAACGGAAGTCTTGTATTGACACACACACAGACATCAAGAATCAGTACGTGAATCTCAACAATGGCGATGATCAACAAAATATTTAGATCAAACTGAACATCAGAAAGCAAGCCATTAAAAAACACAAAAACAGCAGAAAAATAAAAGCATATGAAGAAATTAGGCTGCAAATTTTATTCATGCCGCAATGCATGCTGGGGATCATGGATGAGTTGTGTACTATGTCGCCACCCAGCATGCACTGCAGCATGAAGCTTTCTGACTATCAGTGACATGATTATTCCATTCATTCATAAAGAGACAGCAGCGATTTACATTTGAGAGATATGGAGTTAGAAAACAGAGTAAATGAAGTAACCTATAAGAATACACACAGAGATATATATACACACACACACACACACAGAGACACAGACACACACGCACAGACACACACTGTAAAAAGTGATACTCTATATTTACTCAATAAAATTGTGGCAACAGATTACAAGCAATATTATTAATTAAATTTAACACATTAGAATTAATAAGAATTAACCAAATGAGATGCTTACAAGCAATCATTCAAAATGAGTAAAATAACATGAAAAAATAAGTAAAATGTATACAAAAATATTGGTTTTGTTGGACAAAAAACGAGAAGCACCTGGCTGCAGCCTGCATATAGTGGCGGGGTTGCACATGTTAACCCGCCCCCATACCTACTCTGATTGGTTCGATCGTCTTTCATAGGCATACATGATAGGAAATGTGTGCGTAGTTGGTGTACACTGTTAAAAATAATACACTATATTTACTTAATAAAATTGTGGCAACAGATTACAAGCAATATTATTAATTAAATTTAACACATAAGAATTCATTAGAATTAATCAAATGTGATGCTTAGAAATTAACCATTCAAAATGAGTCAAATAGCACAAAAAAAATAAGTTTAAACAAAACAAAAAAAACATTTCTTTGAGAAATAAAAACAAAACACTATGCTAATGAATACTATGTTATGCATACCAGGCCAGTAGTTGGCGATTTAAGAAAAACACAGCGCAAAAATGTAATTCACAAATTCATGTTTTTGTGCTTACATGGAGATGATACAGGCATAGTGTTCAAAAGCTTGTGTTTTCAAGCCCCCAAAACAGAGTTATTGAAGACACCTGATGTTAACAAACAGAATCACTGAAGGAGCATAATCTACATTTTGGTTACCATTACGGTGGTCAGTGTTTGCTTTAGTTGGGCTCTTGACCCTTAAACTTTTAAACAGTTTTTAGATTGCTGTAATTGTGATACAGCAGTTAGACAAGCCAATAAAGAATAAGATCATCTGGTGTTGTTTGTTTTGACATCATTTGATCTGGATTTCTGAGTTGGTTGTGTCTTATCAACAACAGGCGTCCTTTGTCTGTACAGTATAAGGTATAAAGCATTTCTGATCAAAACATTAAAAAAAAAAAGAAAATTTATTTCATTTAGGCAACAGACATCAAGAATCAGGCTGAGAACCTCAACAATGGTGACCATCAAAAAGCATGTTGCACTGCATTCTGGGTGCCACCAATCAAAACTCATTTATGGCTCCCATCATGCTTTGTGGCATGAATAAATTATGAGATTAATTGTTTTAATTGTTTTAAAATTGTTTTAACACCACCTGAATAGCTTTACTCTTGGCATATCTAGCTGTTACAATTCAGTTACAACAACCATACAAAATGCAATATTAAAAAGTCAAGGGTCAAGAGCCCAACTAAAGCAAAACACTGACCACTATAATGGTAACCCTATAAATTTACCCTTTTCTCCTTCAGTGATTCCGTTTGTGAACTTTAGGTGTCTTCAATAACTCTGTTTTGGGGGACTGAAGACACAAACTTCTGAACATGATGCCTGTATCATATCTATGTAAGCAACAAAAATGTGAATTTGTAAAAAAGTTGACGTCATGTGCATGCATATAATGTTTTCACAGGGTGTTTCATGATCGCCAACTACTGGCCTGGCATGTATAACATAGTATTCTTTTGTGTAAAGTTTACTTATTTTTTTCATGTTCTTCTAATCATTTTGAATGGTTGCTTGTAAGCATCTAATTTTGATTATTTCTAATTAATTCTAATGTGTTAAATTTAATTAATAATATTGGATATAAAATTTTAAACAATTTTATTGAGTAAATAAAGTGAATCATTTTTTACAGTGCACACACACACACACACACACAGAGAGACGTGAATACTCAAGTTAAAGAATTCTGATGTTTCAGGTTTCTTGATTCTAGATTGTCATGTACATTTTGCATTTTGTTTCTTTATGTAGATTTCAAGTATTTTAGTTCATACAGTAATACATTTATTTCAGTTCTGTTGAAAAAAAAAATAGAAAGCATCACAGAATGTGTAATGGTTTTACTGGTTATAATGAAAATTGTACTGGTTTTAATGGAAACTGTTATGGCGTCGGTCTCTACTGGTAATTTGTCACCTTCTATTCATTTTTTACTCCCAGTCCATCCCTGCATTTATATGGGAACATCTATGAGCAATACTTACTCAAAGGATTTGTATGTACACTGTAAAAAATGATCTGATCAAAAAGTTATGATAACTTATATATGTCATTAAATCAGACATAAAAAAATGTGTTTTGAAATTTCAACTCAATTGTTTGAGTTTTTCAATCTTCCAATTTAGGTTCATAATAACTTCAATGAATCACAAATTCCAGGTGCTTGAATGAACTTGCAATTTTAAATTGAGTGGGGTACAAGTCTTTGGCGTGTTGCAGATTGAGTGGAGGACAGCTCTTTGCGCATGTGCGGGGAACTACGGACTTCAGTCGGCCGGGTGCCTCATTTTTCTGGTCAGACAAGACGAGTCGGGTTGGAACGAGTGAAACAAGTTCGCTATTGGTAAGTGTCCGTAGTGTTACCCTCATAGTGTAAGCTCACACACAACCCTTCTATTTATCTTAGCCTCATTATATAACCCACACCCAACTGAAGTTTGGTACCCAAAAAAAGTATTGATTGCAAGTTTGAGATGATGCATGATTGAAGTGTTTATGTATAGCTTGTATTGGCTTAACATTGGTTTTAATGACTAAAAAAAAAGTTTGTCCTCAAATTTGTCTGTTTTTTATAATTAAGTTAAAACAAGACATTATTTTAGATCATCTTAACTTGATACCCTAATTCAAAGACATTACCTAATTGAAATTACTAAGTTGAACCCCACTAATGGGCAGAGGTGGGACTTTCAAGTCACATGCAAGTCTTCAAGTCATATCCCAAGTCCTCAAAGAGTTAAAGTTAATGAGATAATTAAGTAACTAATTAAATGATGATTGTGCATTAGTGATGAACACCTGCTGTTTCTGAGAATTACAGAGGATCAGCTGTTGATGTTTTATTGGTTAAAATCATGCCACCATCATGGAGATCAGTGTTTGCATTACTTATTAACTCAAAGTAATTTGCTTTTAAGCAATTACAATGTTGTTTTATAGCAAGTGTTTATGCATTGCTGAATCAAAGCTTGAAAAAGCAGATGAGCTTACACTTTCTGCCTACAACGCACGATGAATAAACATCATGAAATGGTCTGTCTTTTGTTTATTGGCTAACACTCAGCTATCGCCGAACTGAAAAAAGTCCTATTAAACATGCCACCATAATACTTCAATATTGAAAAAGAGACTTCTTTTAGATCAGGCTTTTAGACATGGACACTTATCATATGATCCTCAACAGTGGTGACAATAATTTTTCACACTGCAGTGCATGATGGGAGTTTTTACTATGGTGTTACCCAGCATGCATTGCAGCATGAAACATTTTGTTGGATTGCCACCATTGTTGAGATTCATATGCTGGTTCTTGATGTCTGTGTGTGTCTAACTAGTTCTGGACAAAAAAAAAAAAAAAAACTAATTATGCATTGCATATTTAAAATTCATTCTCAGTAACTATTAGCGCAGCACTTTCGTTTTCACAGGGTTGATTATGCAAAACCTAGACCTATAGATACAGAAAGTCATTTTGATTGTCATCACACCAACTTTTGATTGTTATCTCAGCATAAAAAACAGCTAATATCTGCTCACTGTACAGTATTGATCTTCCTGCTTTACAACACTTCATGTATTGTTACAGAGAGATATGTAACACTGGAGTCAAGGGTCAAGAGCCCAGCTGAAGCAAACACTGATCTCCATGATGGTGGCATGATTTTAACCAATAAAACATCAACAGCTGATCCTCTGTAATTCTCAGAAACAGCAGGTGTTCATCACTAATGCACAATCATCATTTAATTAGTTACTTAATTATCTCATTAACTTTAACTCTTTGAGGACTTGGGATATGACTTGAAGACTTGCATGTGACTTGAAAGTCCCACCTCTGCCCATTAGTGGGTTCAACTTAGTAATTTCAATTAGGTAATGTCTTTGAATTAGGGTATCAAGTTAAGATGATCTAAAATAATGTCTTGTTTTAACTTAATTATAAAAAACAGACAAATTTGAGTACAAAACTTTTTTTTTATCATTAAAACCAATGTTAAGCCAATACAAGCTATACATAAACACTTCAATCATGCAATCATCTCAAACTTGCAATCAATACTTTTTTTTGGTACCAAACTTCAGTTGGGTGTGGGTTATATAATGAGGCTAAGATAAATAGAAGGGTTGTGTGTGAGCTTACACTATGAGGGTAACACTACGGACACTTACCAATAGCGAACTTGTTCACGCCAACCCGACTCGTCTTGTCTGACAGAAAAATGAGGCACCCGGCCGACTGAAGTCCGTAGTTCCCCGCACATGCGCAAAGAGCTGTCCTCCACTCAAGCTGCAAAGACTTGTACCCCACTCAATTTAAAATGGCAAGTTCATTCAAGCACCTGGAATTTGTGATTCATTGAAGTAACTTATGAACCTAAATTGGAAGATTGAAAACTCAAACAATTGAGTTGAAATTTCAAAACACATTTTTTTATGTCTGATTTAATGACATATATAAGTTATCATAACTTTTTGATCAGATCATTTTTTACAGTGAAGGAAAAATAATTGATGTTTGTGTATGTGTGTGTGTGTGTGTGTGTGTGTGTGTGTGTGTGTGTGTTAGATGTCCGTTAGACCCATCTTTTCCGAGTCACTGATGATTAAATAGCTTCATGGAGATAGATAACTGAACTGTTCAAGGCCTACCTGGAGTCCAACGCACAGTAAGTGGATTTTGCGGTCCAGCAAAGACAATATGAACTCACTCAAAGTTGCAGCATTCCAATCCCACGTAGTTCAAACACAGCTGATAAATGAATGGCATACCCAAACATCTAAACCACTCGTCCACCGTGCAGCCAGCGAAACTCCTGTAACACTGTAGTCTTCAATCTTGTGGTTTCATTGTCTGCGGCTTTACTTCACAGCGCTTACTGTCTGATGATTCAGCTTTCATATGGCCCAGACACCACGAGGAAAGGAGCAGCTTGCAGGAATTGTAGAATCCAGGCACTCCTCCGCAGCGCAGCGAACGAAGCTTTCTTAAGACAGTCGTTTCCAGTTGCGTTGTTTCATGTTTTGCACATTTTAAATTTGTCTACAATCTCCAAGCACTTCATAATTATTACTCTCAGTTCAGCAAACAAAAAACTCAGAGGCCACAACTCCCTCTCGCGTGCATCCACACACCTGTCTTTAAATTGATTTGATTTCTCCATTTCCTCCAGCCTACTGACTCCTCCCATTTGATGCATTGCATTTTGGGCTTTGTAGTTTGTTTCCCGTCACACTCCTCCTCCGTTGGACAAGGCATCTCATAGTTCCTTATGAGATGTTGAAACATTAAAATCCTAAGAACTCTTCGTCATCTGAGGATTCCTGATAGAGATCAATAATCTTTTGTCTATCTTGTGCTTCTACTTCAGAGGCAGTTGGAAAACAGGGCTTTAAATTGCAAACATGAACAACACGGACATCTTCACCTGTAGATTCCAGTGCTATTTGGTAATTCACTGGCCCCATTTGTTGGATTACCCGATAGGGTCCTTTCCATTTCTGCGCAAGTTTAGCAGTGAAGTTGTCCTTTGCACTGGACTGTGGAAAGTGTCTCATTATACTCTGTCTCTTTCTTTGAATAACATGTCCCGTCGATTCTTATTGTAATTTCGACGCTGTCTTTGATGTGCTTTCTTACTGTTCTCCTTTGCTCTAGCTTGCAATTGTTGTCATAGTGGGGTGCATCGGGTGACAGATCACAGCTTTCACCTTTCAGAAGCTTGTCCATGGGCCCCTGTAGTTTCCTTCCCAAGTGGAGTTCTGCGGGAGACATTCCAGTGGTTTCTTGCACTGTGGAGTTAATGGCAAATCTTATTTCCGGTAGGTACACAGCAAAATCTCCAGTGTTAATTTAACACTCTGAGTGTGGACTCATATAAACACCGAAGTAGTGTTAAAAGTAAACACTGAAGCAGTGTTGAAGTTAATGAGATTAATTAGGTGATTAATTGAGTGATGATTGACCATTATTGAAGAAACCTGATGTTAACAAGCAGAATCACCAAAGAATAAAACTCACAATTTGTGTGTCACCATTTATAGTGGTCAGTGTTTGCTTTAGGTGGGATCTTGACCCTTGTTAAGTATTTAACTTTAGGTTTTGTGTGGCTGTGATAACAGTTATAACAGACAGATAAACCAGAGGAAATGTGATCATTTGGTATTTATTATGATTTGGACTAATTGTCATGTAGTGACCTGAGTAGGGTTTTCTTTATTGAATAAATAAACTAGGTGAAAAAAAATACAATATTTTTCATTTTTGTCCTAATCAGATATATGTTTTTAAAAGTTACTTCTACATAAATAAAGAGTTCTTTATTTAGACACACAGACATCAAGAATCAGCGTGAGCATCACAACAATGGTGACCATCAAAAAAGCATGTTATAACCAATAAAAACCCATAATTTTTGCCGTTTTTATTTGACTTTTTATGTAGTTTTATGATGTTCAGAGTTGATCTGTTTATCTGAATATGCTGTTTGTCACCGTTGTTGAGATTCATACACTGATTCTTGATGTCTGTGTGTGCCTAAAACAACGAACGTTTTAAAATCACTATAATGGTGACAAGCAAATTGTGATTTTCTTCTTTGGTGATTCTGCTTGTTAACATCAGGTGTCTTCAATAATGGTCAATCATCACTCAATTAATCACCTAATTATCTTATTAACTTCAACACTGCTTCAGTGTTACTTTTAACACTACTTCAGTGTTTATATGAGTCCACACTCAGAGTGTTAAATTAACACTGGGGATTTTGCTGTGTATTGGTCCCATCGTTTATGATTATCTTCTACAAATGCTGCAATCATACTTTTAAGAGTTCGATTGACTCTTTCGGTCATGTTTGTCTGTGGGTGGTAGGCTGGTAGTTAAATTTTGGTGTTTACATTCCAACTCTTACACACTTCTTTGAATATTGCAGACACAAACTGTGTACCTCTGTCAGATACGAGAAAATCTGGAACTCCCCATCTGGTTAGTACCTCTTTTCTGAATACAGTTGCAACAGTTTTGGCTGTAGCAGTACGAATGGAAAAAACAGTTCTACCCAACGAGTGAAGTAATCAACAAATACTAAAAGGTATTCATTCTGGTTAGTGCTACGGGGCAATGGTCTCATGATGTCTACACCCATTATCTGATTTGATCGTGTGCTGTTAATCAGTTTACAAACTGTTTTATATTTGACCACATCCCAGGCCAGAAAGCAACTTCCTGAATTCTCTTGTAAGTTTTAAAGATTCCTGCATGTCCACTTGTGGGGTCACAGTGATAGTGTTCCAGTATAGATGGCACAAGATCTTTGGGGAGAAAGATACGGTAGTGCGAATGATTTTCGGACACTGTTTTTAGATATAGCTTATCTTCGATTACTTCATATTTTCCTGCTGACCTCCCTTGTCCTCAGCCAGAGTTTGAAATATCTGCACAAATCTCTGGGGTTACTGTGCTGTTTCTCCCAAATTAGTTAATCTGTAATTGGAAGTAGAAGAGTATTCACATCCTTTTGATCTGAATACAAATTACAGCTTGTATGGGGTGTGAGCCGTGAAAGTGCATCAGGAGCTGCATTCAGTTTCCCTTTCCGATATTCGACAATGAAATCATACTTCTGCAACTGCAGTGCCCATCGCATGAGACGACTGGTGGTTTTTGGAGAATTCATCACCCACTGCACAAAGCAGAGTGATCTGTAACAACAGTGACATCCTATGTTCAAGATAGTGTTGCCATTTCTCTAAATGCCCATACTTTACGGCTAAACATTCTTTTTCTGTTGCAGAATAATTTGACTCTGTGGGATTAAGAGTTCGACTGGCATAAGCGATTACTTCCTCCATACCTTGTCCTCTCTTTTGGGTTAACACTGCACCCAGTCCTGTCTCACTGGCGTCCGTATACACAATGAAGGGATGCTCAAAATTGGGATGTCCGAGGATGGGTGGAGTCATCAGGCATGTTTTTAATTAGGGGTGCACCGAAATTTCGGTCGCCTGAAAATGAATGTCAACCGCGCCCCTCCCATCCGTGCGCTAGCGCTTGGGTTTCACTCACGGTCAAGCTGTTATCACTCATCACCCACCCCTCCCCTCCGTGCTCAAGCAGGTTTTACTCACGGTCGAGCTGTTTGCACGCGTCTGCAAAGATTAAGCATGTCAGCGGTATGGAAGTATTTTAAAGTTTCAGATGAGGACAACAAACTTGCAATATGTAACGTTTGTTCTGCAAAAGTCTCAAGAGGGGGTACGGTGCCAAAGAACTTTTCTGACAACAGGTTTGATACACCACCTGAAAACACGACATCCAATTGAACATGAGGAGTACCGCAAAACAACATTGGTTAAAAGTACCCCAACTACATCACAATCACCCTCTGTGGCCACGTTATTTGAAAAGACTAAGAAAATTGAGGAAGATAGTGTCAAAGCACATGGCATTACTGAGAAAGTGATGGAATTCATTGCCTTAGATGACCAGCCGTTTTCTGTGGTGGAGGACATTGGATTTCGTAGGCTCATACAACATATTGAGCCACGTGTATACAATGCCAAGCAGACGCTATTTTGCAGAAGAAAACAAGTCTACCTGCAATGTATGACCGAGTGTGCAAAAACACGTTCATGAGCTCATGTCACACAGGTCCACAGACAGACAAACTCTAAGTTTTACCACAGACATTTGGAGCTCAGACGTTAGCCCAACTAGCATGCTTAGTTTAACAGCGCAGTGGATTGGCTGTGATTTTAAACTGCAAAACATTTTGCTTCACTCACGGGAGTTTGTTGGGTCAAGTGTCAAACATGCAGCGATATCTGATGCTTTGTCTACAATGTTTGACACTTGGCACATTGAGAAATCTAATGTGCATGTGATTGTCCGAGATAATGCACGGAACAGGTTAAAGGCTATGGCGGAGGGGAAGTGGACTGAACAGCATACCATGCATGGCACACACGCTTCAGTTGGCTGTGTGAATGAAGGATTGCGAAATCAGCGCAGCATTTCTGAAATAACAGCAATCGGGAGAAAGGATTGTGAGGGACACTTTAAACATTCTCCGCTTGCTTATTCCCGACTGCAAGATTTGCAAATACAGTTTGGGATGCCACCCAAAACGTCTCCAGCAAGATGTAGCTACTCGCTGGAATAGTACGTATACATGTTGCAAAGTCTACTTGAGCAAGAAGCGGGTCATGGGAAAGCTGTCCTATATTGCTATAGACAGATTACGATCTGCCCGCTACTTTGAGTGCACACCAGTGGATGCTAATGGAAAACATAGTGTCTCTTCTCGCCCATTCGAAACAGATGACCAAGGAAATAAGCTCGGCTAAAGCCTCGGCGTCTGCAGAGGGCAGAGGTTTCTTTGATAGCAGCACTGAAGCGTCTGCTGGGAAAAGAGGTGGAAACAGATCACGGTGTAAAAACAGCTAAAAAGACTCTTTTGGAGGCTGTTAACAAGCGCTTTCGAGACACCGAGTCCAACCCTCTATACTGTATTGCAACTATACTAGACCCGCGCTTTGAAGAACATTATTTCGACGAAGAGAAAAAGCAGCGAGTGCGTGAAATGACACAAAAAGAGCTGACGGAGATTGAAACATCTGGTGAAGGAAGAGACTCGACGGGGAGCGCACCGCAAACGGTGCCCGAGAAATGGTCACGTACAAGTGAGGCGGCGTACACTCCCTCACTTTCTGAGATGTTTGACGAAATTTTACAGGAAAGCACCCCAATTCGTGGCGGTGTGTTGAAACAAGCGCAGCCGCACAACAAATAGAGATGTATCTAGCTGAACAACCCATTGCCAGAAGCGACAATCCTCTGGACTACTGGCGCGCAAACAAAGACCACTTTCCATTGCTTGCACAGATTGGATTGAGGTATTTTTATGCAGGTATTTATATGACAGAAGGTGAGGAGACTGTCAGTGAGAGACTATTCAGTGCAGCATCTCATGTTCTTAATGAGAAGAGGAACCGTCTTTCTTGTCAAAAAGCTGAGCAACTTTTGTTCTTAAAGAGAAACCTGACACGTTTCCTTAAATAAACAGCAGTCAAATTTTCTGTTTATATAGTTTTACTAAGGCTACATAGGCTTAAATGTTGTTTACAGTTTGAGTTTGGATTAAGTTCTATTGCTGTTTTTTCACTGTTGTTTTGCATTGTTTTGCACAGAAATTTAAAATGCAAGTAAATAATTGTTTACATGCAGCAACAGAATAGAGGCCCACTGCCATTCTGTGATTTTTGTGTGCAGTTATTCAGATAATTGTGGATTGTTTTTTCCCCCACAAATGTTAAACTATTTTATTCAATGGAAGGACGAAAACTTGAAGAATAATATTATTTATTTTTGTTTAGTAAAAAAATATTGTAGGTTTTGTTATGTAACTGTTTAAGTGTTAATAAAAGTGGTGATGATTATTCTATTGGTTTGTGGAATTTGTTCGATTGTTCAGGATCCATTAAAAATTAAGCAATTACGTTTGTAAAAGAAAGCCATTTTCGGCTTCAGTTTCGGAGTTGTTTCGGCCAAGTCGAGTGCACCTAAAATTTTCCGGTTTCAAGACACCAGAAGACGATATTTCCGGTTTTCACTATGACAAAGTCAAGGGTCAAGAGCCCAAAACTAAACAAAACCCTTATCTACTAACGGTTGACTTACAAATTGTATATTTTAAAGGGGTCATATGATGCGCTAAAAAAGAACATATTATTTTGTGTATTTGGTGTAATGAAATGTGTTTATGTGGATTTAAGGTAAAAAAAAACAATATGGTCCATCATACTGTTACATTTATTGTGTTCTCCTCTAGCCCCGCCTTCTGAAACGGCATCGAATTTTTAACAAAGCTCATCTCTCTGAACAAAAGCGAGGTGTGCGTGGTTGGCCAGCTACTCCAGCGTTGTTGTGAATTTGTTCGAATGGCTCAAGCGTGTGACGGAAATGTTAGCCTCTTAAACATATTGTGATGCCCTGACCGGCCGGAGTGAAGAGGGACCATAATAAACATAAAAACCCATTATAAACATTGATTATAAAACATGATCTCAGTCGTTTGTTTTCATTGTTGTTTGAAGGGCAAAAAATGCAAAGTAGTTTCGGTTTCTCAATGAAACAGCATCACACAACGTGGTCTTGAATGAGCAGAGGCCGGAGGCCTAGAGTGAGCCGCAGTCGGATTGCAGAACGGTTGCAGCCAGCAGATTCTACATGAAGGAGTGTACCTTGGTCTTGCAGCAACCATCACATGTGATGACCCCCGGTGGTGGACGCCCGCTTCATCCACAGATGAAAGCCCATTCACTGTGCACAGTTGAAGTATTTCCTCAGCGACCAGCAGGACCAGCTCACAGGCATGACAAAGGTGGATTATATCGTCCTCTTTTGGAAGTCCAAACAAAATATAGTTCGCTTTCACAGTGACAGTGTCTATACGACATGTTTAAATTAATGTTATTACATGTGTTTTGGCTCAGAATTAATTCAGGGGGAGATCTGTTAGTGTTTAGTGTTGTATTATTTTGAAATGTATAGTGTTTTTGGTGTGTGTGTGTGTGTGTGTGAGTTTGTGCAGAAGAGTAGAGTCTGTGGTCAGGAAGACGCTTCTGGCCAAAACACTTAAAATTATATATACTTTATTTAAAAAACCAATGGGGTCTGTACACTTGCTCATCACAGTCAGGCGCTATTTAATAATGAAGCAGGTGTGCTTTTGGCTACTGGTCAACTAGCTATATTTTATAATATGACCACATTGATGATCATGAATGGTGTGGATATAAAAAATATATATTGCCATATATGTGTGGCATATATACTGCATGATAATTGTTCACTATAATTATACACATGCAGTACCATATCTTTGCACATTAATATCTATATATTATAAAGTGTATTAACTGGAATATAAAATGACATTATAGTTGTCACATAGGTTTAGTATATATAAGCTGCAGGACGCAACTGGCAATTTCCTTATGTATTGTAATATATTTACACAAATATATTATTCTGTATAATTTCTAATATACCATTATGTCGTTTAATATAGTTGATCCTTCATATTTAGCGAAATATCTATTTTCTGTTGCCGTAAGGGTAATGAAATGCCACTTACTCCGAACACTTCTCCAAGCCGCTGTTTGGGCTGCTGTGTACAGATTCTTATGCATTTATGCAACCATTTATTTTTACTGTTATTTATTCATCCATTGAACAGTTTTTATTAATATTATTTTTATTTTAAACATTTCGTTACTGAGAACAGAAAATAAACACAAAAAATGCAAGATTTCACTATTTGTCACTTTTTTAATGTCCTAGATTTAAAGAGCAAACAAAAATTAAGTATGCATATAAATATGCAGTATTTCTCCTCCATGAAGAATATTTTTGCCCAGGAACACCTGCCTCAGGAAGTAGTCCAAATGAGCTCTGAATGTTTTTTTGCTGGTTTTGCTTGCACTTTGACCCTAACGAACAGACAGGAGGACAACAGAATTCATTAGCTTTAATTTCAGAGCAATGAATCTGCTGTTTATTTGGTAATAGATTTATCCACAGAAATCACGAAGCTTACTTCAGTCTACAGACAAATGGTAACAGTGGAATTATCAGCGGGGCGACTACTGATGTTCCCTTTCCATTACTTTCTGTAAAATGGCTGGTAAAACAATGGCGGTTCATTAATAAAACCACACTATTTAATCATTACTGAAACATCTTCATATCAACATTTTACAGAACAATGTGTAGCACTGGAAGGACACAAAACACTTATTCAAAACTGTAGTTTAAGCGGTGGGCAGGTGTTGTCGTCTATGATACGGGACACGTCCTGGGCCATAGTTTTTTTATATTGCCTACAACACTCCAAAGTAGTGTAAGGGAGACTATGACCAACCTAACATGCAGGATATTGGCTACTATAATCGAGATATAGCGTCAAACACCTGGCGCAAGCACTGCCATCAATAAGCACAGAGAACTGAATCCTGGCAAAGGTGCATCCGTATAAAACAAATGCGCAAACCCAGTATGGTCACACACTAACTACTATTAAAAACTCAAATTTCTATTATTAATTTCACCCATGTCCACCACCCAATGACTGTCGCCAAGTAACAGCTTCATTTGGATGTGAACATCCTAGACTGAACGAATAGGAGATTTAAAGACTGAAACTTAACACACAAAGGAATGAGAAGGACGTGTGAGAAGCCACGTACCCATAACCCAGCTCCAATCATCACCACTTTACTGAAAACTGAAGCCATCGTCTCTTCTGTGTGTGTGGGATCCTCATCTGCAGCATTTCCTGACATCTGATTCTTGCTCTGTGACTGTGTGGCATGCTTTATATTTGATGGAAATCACACAGGATTTACCTGTACCCAAAACCCCCGTCGATGACTTCTGGTTTTATTGCTTCTCAAGACCACACTGTAAAAATAACGTCAGACAAACAGCTTACACCAGCTTCCACTAGCACAATCCCGAAAATCAGTTTGGTGAAATTTAAAGTCTGTGGTCTAATATTTAAATTATTTTATTTCCCCCCCTTCTGGTCTAGGCATCCCTGTGCCCGGTTCACACGCCTAAATCCATGCAGGGCTTATCAGAAAGTCAGTGCTGGAGATGACAGTCCAGTACTAATAACACAAAAAACCCACTCAACCGTCCACGAGCGTCTGGCTGCAGACTATGCACTAATGCAGATATGCATATAATAAAACTGACGCATAAGTGCATTCCATTATGAGACAGAAACGCAGAAGGTGTACCGTCACCATGTTGGGAATTATGATTCACGCAGTATGAATGATCGGATCGGCAGAGAATCGTGTTTCTGCAAGTCATGAAGAAATTTCCTAGTTCTATTCTATTTAAAGAAATATGAGTTAAATGTGTCGAATACATAATTGGCGCATATGCACAAGTTTTTGTAGTTGTGTAGTGAAGCGCTGATCAAAAAATAAAGGAAACACTGCGATTGGAATATATACGGTTATATTTTCTCATTATGTCTAGTGTCAAAAAACACTCCCGAAATGATTTCCTGCAAAAATAACAATAAGTGTGATTGTAATAAATCTCGACCAACGGTGAACCTACACTCACCTAAAGGATATATTGGGAAACACCATATCTACGAGTACTATGTTTTGACCCCCTTTCGCCTTCAGAACTGCCTTAATTTCTACGTGGCATTGATTCAACAATGTGCTATGAAAGCATTCTTTAGAAAAGTTGGCACCTAAATGCTAGGATAGCATCTTGCATGGTTTATGGAGATTTGTGGGCTGCAAATCAACGGGGCACAAAGCTCCCGTTCCACCACATACCCAAAGATGCCTTATTGGGTTGAGACATCTGGGTGACTGGCGTTGGGGCCATTTTAGTGACAAGTGAAACTCATTATCATGTTTCAAGAAACCAATTCGAATGATTCGAGCTTTGTGACCATTCAGTGCATTATCCTAGCTGGAAGAAACCATCTTTGATGGGTACATGTGGTCCCTAAAGGATTGGACATGGTCCAGAAACAATGCCTCAGGTAGGCCTTTGGCATTTTTACACGATGCCCAATGGCACTAAGGGATAAAGTGTGCCTAAAGGTGCCAAGAAACATCCCCCACACCATTTACACCACCAGCTCGTCAGTCCTCTGCACAGTTGGTAACAAGGCATGATGGATCCATGTTCTCATTCTGTTTACGCAATCTTCTGGGCATCGTCTACACTGAATGTCTCAACAGAATCGAGACTCATCAACCAGGCAACATTTTTTCCAGCTTCACTTCCAATTTTTGGGGAGCTTTGTGCAAACTGTCCGACTCGTTTTCATATTTGTGTGAGATTAGTGGACCCGTGTGGGGTCTTCTGCGGTTTGTAGCCCATCCGCCGTCAAGGTTGTGCGTGTTGTGTCTTGTCACAATGCGTTGCTGCATACCATCGGTTGTAATGAGTGGATCATTCAGTCAAAGCTGGTTGGCTCTACGACTCAGACTTTTGTGATCTGGTACCGGCTGCACCTGCTGTCTGGCGCTCGGTCCCTTCTAACCATCCCGCTGCGTTCGGGGACAGCGTTTGGCAGATCGGTGGGCTGCGACACACCGCATTGACTGCCGCAGACTGGATGTTTTTCCCTTGCACAGCTCTATTCTTTGTGAACCCTAGAAATGGTTGTGTGTGAAAATCCCAGTAACTGAGCAGATTGTGAATACTCAGACCTGCCCGCCTGGCACCAACAACCATGCTACGCTCAAAATTGCTTAAATCCTCACCTTTCTTCCCATTCTGATTCAGTTTGGAGTTCAGGAGATTGTCTCTGTGGACCACAACTCTAAATGCATTGAAGCACTGCTATGATTGGTTGATTAGATAATTGCATTAATGACAAATTGAACAGGTGTTCCTTTAATAACTTTTAGGTGAGTTTATTTCAGGCTGCAATCAATGCATATTGTAACTTCTGGTTGAGATTTGTATAGTGAGCCACCATTTTTTATGAAAAACTTTTAGTATGCCAAGGCACTCGGAAATATAATGGAAAAAAGCCTTTATTCTCATATCCTCAGCTTCATAAGAGATTAATGAAACTGTGGTTTGACGGTTTTTGGTACTGTAGCCTATTTGTAGATGTATGTCATGACTCATATCACTTCTTCTTTTGGTGTTTCTTACCAGAAGCTACAGGCTGTATGTTATTGTTGATTCACTTAACCAGTTTTCCCTCACACCTTTATGGATGGGGAAACCACAATACTGAGCATAACTGCACATGGTAGGTGACTTTCCAATCCAGGAACTCACATTAAATATTTTGTAGAAAAACAACAATCAACACCAAATTATGAGGAATTTGAACAGAAAAAAAAACAGCTTGCTGTTAACAAACAGAATCAATGATATAGAGAAACTCAAGAACGACATCTGACTTCAGCTACAGCCTTAGATGAAATCAGCTGGAAATAAAACACATTAAAATGTTCAAGATCTCAGCAGAGAGAATGATTAAACAACTCCACGAACAGCAGCTCATGTGTGTTTGAAAAGCACATTCACTTATTGCCTAGAGAAGTCATGCAAGCAGGAATCTACGAGGATCAGGGAATGATAGTTATATGTTACCAGAAACTAAACTTCTATTGACACTACAATAAACAGACATTAAGACTTAACTTATCTTAAACACACTCCAAAAAAGAAAAACAGAATTTTTTTGACACACACACAGACATCAAGAATCATATGAATCTCAAAATGGCGATGATAAAACAAAAATTTTTTTTTTTTTGAACACAAAAAAAACAACCCACTAAAAAAAAAAACAGCAAAAAAATAAAAATATAAAAAATTGGTGAAAATTTTATTCTGGAAAGGCGGGGGGATCTGGGGATTGTGTACTATGTCGCCACCCAGCATGCCTGCAGCATAAAGTTTTTGACTATCTGACATGATTACCATTCATTCAAAAGAGACGCACGTTTTCTTTGAAGTATGGAGTTTGAAAACGGTAAATGGAACCATAAAATACACACACACCCCCACACACACACACACACACACACAGACACACCACACAGACATAATATACACACCACACAGAGTATATATACACAACCACACAAGAACAGACACCACAAAACACACACACCACACACAAGATAAATCCCCACACACACACACACACAACACAGACACCACACAGAGACACACACACGATATATAACCACCCACACACACCAACCCCAAAAACACCCACACACCCACAACGACACACCAAACCCACACGCGACCCACAAAACCCCCCACAAGAAACAATACCAAAAAGAAATTTGATTTTCAGGTTTTTTGATTCTAATTGTCAGTACATTTTTCTTTTTTTTCCCTTTATGTAAATTTCAAACATTTTTTCTACAGTAATACATTTATTTCACTTCTGTTTAAAAAAAAAAAAAAGCACACAGAATGTTAAAGGTTTTTACTGGTTAAATAAAAAATTTTACTGGTTTTAAAGTAAACTGTAAAAAGGCCGGGTCTCACTTTTCGGTAATTGGTCACTTTCATTCATTTTTTTACTCCCAGTCCATCCCGTGATTTATATGGGAACATCTATGATAATACTTACTCAATAAAGGATCACACAATGAATATTTAATTTTGTCTTCATTTCTAAATATATTTGTATGTATCAATACATAGCCATAAAATGTCAATGCATATATTGAAAAATATAACCACTAGTTTCCAATATATGCGATAATGTATGTTATCATTATATTTTACAGTAATTCCCATATAGTTTTGTTCCTCGCGAAGGTACCTTTGACTTGTACAGAAGGGCTTTGCTTACTGCAAGCGCAGAGGAACCACACCTTTCATGTTTATCACACAGCTCTCTTTCCCGCTACCTTTGTAGGTGTGTGGCACACACCACTGCATGCGTGTGTGCACTGGGATGCATTGCAGAACATAAAGTCCTAACTTAAAGTCCCTATGAACTGAAAGTTACAGCTGACTTCAGTGTACATTTACATTTATGCATTTAGCAAGAGATTTTTATCCAAAGCAACTTAAAGTGCATTCAGGCTAACATTTTTTTTACGGTGAGATGTGTTCCTGGGAATTGAACTCCACAACCTTTGAGTTGACGGCTGCTAACGCAATGCCTCTACCACTGAGCCACAGGAACAATGTGTTGGGTGATTTATTTCCCTAGAACAAGGGGATATTGAATAATAGGCATGGGCTTTATTGTGGTGCACCTCGTGCTCATTTCAAACTGACGGTTGGTTAGAAGTGGTTAAAATATGAGTTCTATTCACTAATAATTGTGTAGATTATTTGTATTTATAAAATGGTTAGTTCCCAGTCCTCAATTGCTGAGTGGATTAAAAATACAAGTTCTGTTGAGGTTGGAAAAATGCTGTGCGCTTGAAATCATCAGGAATCTCTCTCAACAGAAAGGGTAAACCTTCTTTCTGTGCATGAACATCTACAAGTGTTATGTAAATCTTCCCACACACTGACGTGATATGTGGGGGGCGCAGCTAGAATGAGTCGCTTCAGGAGGATCGCGGACTAGTCCGCCATCTGTTCGTGACTCCTAAGCCAAAGCAACCTGTCTGCAGGATATCGATTACAAGTCCACCTCTGAATGGCTTAAAGAAAACAAATGAAGTCAAAACTCCTCCACAGCACTGTAAAGTTATCGCGAAACGCTGATTGCAGTTGTTGCTGCTAAGGGTGGCCCAATCAGTTATTAGTTTAGGGGCAAACACTTTTTCACACAGGGCCTGTAGTTTTTTTTCCCCTTAAAAATAAAAACCTTCATTTAAAACTGCATGTTGTGTTCACTTGTGTTACTTTTACTAATATTTAAAATTTTTTTGATGATCTGAAACATTAAAGTTTTGACAAACATGCAAAATCAAGAAGGGGCCAAAAATTTCCACACCACTGTATGTAAATAAAATATGTAATTTAACTGAATAGTGCTGATAAATGCTGTAGAGATGAGAAGAGGATGGCCTGGAAACAGCAGTCCCATTGTCAATACCAAAAATACTGTATACTGCCATATAGATATTTTAATCTTTTTTTTTTTTTGTCCATCCATTTTTTAAGGCAATCATTATTTCAAACTTTGAGTGCTTTAATCCAAGTCTTCTAAAAAGACATGCTTACTTTATGATGAACAGATTTTTATTAATGTAGGCTTTTTATTTACACGTAAACATTGATCAATTACCCTTAAACAAACTCACTTAAACATTTGCTCTGTGTATTTGTTTTCCCAAAATGGGGTAACATTGTTGCAATAGCTGACAGCTTTGCATGCGTGTCCCTGTTAGACACTTTTACTTTATAAATGAATTTTTTTGGTCAATTTATTTTGTAACATCAATTATTTTCTCATCCAGTTTTTGAGGAGACACTGCCTCTGTGGCCTGCTCGAGGTAAAGCCCGATATACCATCCGCTTATTGTCCATTATGCATATCTAAGGTGGTACCAAAATATTTAATTGATGACTTGTCAATACAATATATGGGGTATGATTTCAGCATTCACACTGAAAACCGATGCTGCCAGTCACTTCTGAATTAAGCACCCCCTCGTTGAAGTCCCCCACCCCTAACCCTACCAGTACTAGGGGGCGCATAATCTGGGAGGAAACTGCAAAGTGCTCATAATTACTGACCCGAATTGGTTTATGATTATGCATTTTTTCTCAGTATGACCCATTTCTTTTCAGGTGTGTCCAAAATTGCAATTTGAAATCACTGAAATGGACTTTCCCATCTTTACAGGTGAAGTAAAGGGAATTACTTAAATCATTTTTAATTAAAGGGTTTTACTTTAACCCATTTTTAATGAGGTGCACTCGTATTTCACTGGCTTTTATACAGCTAAGCAGTTATTTGATAATAATACCAGGCTGGAATATGATAAAAATGCGACCTGCAATTATGACTCTATACACAATACATTTTGATTTCAGTTACTTTTAAAGCACTCAAATTATTATTATTATTATTAACAACTTGATGCTATTTATCGCATATATGGTTCTTCAAAAAAAAATAAGACGACAACAAGTAAGATCAAAAGGGTGTTTAATATTTTTTGGCAAAAAGAAAATCAAAAACAAAAAGAAACCAGTAAAACAGTTTTGAGTTGATTTTTACAAAACAATAAGCATTTCACAAATCTATCACACTAAAATGCCGGATTCAACAAGTCAGGAAACTAAAAAGTAAAAAAAATAACATCTGGCCCCCCCCCCTTCACCCCGAGCAAAATGACCCTTTAAAGCTGATCTGGGGCCAGCTGCGCTTCCTCACAGGACTGAAGCTGTACTAAGTGGCAGAGATCAAATTCATCCCCTCGGATAGATCAACATTTATGGGAAAAACGCTCGTTTCAGACAGTATATGCTCATCAACAGAAAGGATTGTGGACAAAAACCCTCCCCCGCTCCCCCTCAACCCCACCCCACAACAGACCCCGTCTGGAATGTCTTCAGACGGCCGGCCTCGTCTCTCCTCTCTGTGGTCTCCCCTTCAGGAGGCAAGGGAGACGAGCATTACTAAAACATCAGAAGAACTCTGACTGCAGAACTGAGGGTTTCATTACCTTCCGCCCATTTTGTATCCTCCGCGGTCTCCCCCCTGAAGCCTCCTCCTCTGCCGCTCTGAACCCGCGCGTCCCCGTCTCCTCCGTACCCCCTGGTTTGCCACGATCTGCAACAGTCCGGGTGGAAATCACAGCAGTTAAAAGTATTCACAAGATACTTCTGCAGAGCAGGGCAAACTGGCTATGAGATTTTTCCCCCACCACAGATCAGAAAAATTTAAAAGGGTTTGAGACTCAATTCTCTCAAAAATTAAAATGTGAAAATTGTCTTAAATGTTGAAAATGAATTGAGAAAAAAAATAATAATAATTGCAAGATAAAAAATCATTTTTTGCTTTGAAAAACTCAAATTGGGGTGTCATGAGATGCCCCTTTGGGGGTTTTTAAAAGAAATTTACCAAAGCGCATATAAATGCATCATTTTTTTCTTTTCATTTTTTTGCCCCCCCTTTTTTTGTTTTTCCCTCAAGATTCGGGGTTTTTTAATTTTGGCAATTTTTTTTTTTTTTTCCTTGCAGGTACGAGTTTCCCAAAAACCATTTTTTTTCTCCACAAATTGTGAGAAACTTGGGGAAAAAGTTTTCCAGGGTTTGGAACCAAGTTTCCCTTAAAATGTTTCCCTCTACTGGTCATTTTTTCCCAGCTCATGCCCTTACCATTCCTCTCCTTGGTTTTGGCAGTTCCAAACTGTTGCCCATATCTTCTAGCAAAAGGTTATTTTGCCAAAAGAGCTGAAAGAGAGGGTTTAGAAATAAAAAAATTGGAGTCAGACCCTCTAAAAACACTTTTTAAAAAAAAATTTTTTTTTTTAAAAAAATGCCCCCCAAACCTGTTGGAAAAGGCCGTCTCCCCCCCTTGACATCAAACGGGGGACCTCCACCAAAGCCACCTCGGCCCCAAAACCTTGGCAAAAACACAAAAAGATTACAAAAAAACGGGGGGTGTTTCCCCCAAGCAGCGTAGAGTCAATTAAAATCGTACCACCCCCCCGTCCCCCGTCCTCCCCCAACCAACCACCTTCCCCACCCCCTTTTCCCCTTTTGGGGTGAATTCAGCTTTTTCTGGTAGAAAATGACCCCTTTGGGGGGTTTTCCTTTGAATTTTTTCCCGGAAAACCCCGCAAAAAAAAAAGCACCCCCCAAATCACGCCCATTTATTTTTAATGTACTAAAATCAAAGGGGGAAAAAAGGAGGGTTTCCCTCTCACCATAAAAACCAGTCAAGGCGGGTTTTTGGCTGAGGGAGGGATCGTCAAAGGACACTGGGGGTTTCCCCCCTTTCAGTCGCCCGGTGGTTTTATCAGTGAAACAGATTGTCATAGGACTGGGGGGTTTTCCTTTTTGAGCTGCCTTTGGGAAACGTTTCCCGGGGGAAACCGGGATCCTTGGGGGCCCGGCGTTTCATCAGCATCATGCCGTAATGTCTTAGATCCATTGAAACCAATAGCCACGGTCAACTTAGCTTACAATGTTTTGGGGGGAAAAACGAGCCTATTTTGTAAATTTTCATGACATCGGGGGAGTAAACGGGGCCTTAATGATTCCAATTTTTTTTGAATTAGTCACCCATTTCCTGGGGGGTGTGTCTTCTTTGGGGACCGGGGAAAAAGATGGTTTTAATTGTCGGAGTTACCCTGAGGGCCATCTGTATTTTGGGAGAGAAACACATTTTGGGGATTTTGAAACAATTAAAAATATTTACACCCCCCTGCTTAAACACGTCTAAGCATGTTTCGTTTTTTTCAAGCCTCTCCGCAAACTTTGGGGAACAAAAACATGACAACTTTTCCCAAAAAGCTCTCGGGGGGTCACTTCTGACTTTTATGGGAAGGAGAAAAAATAAATAAAAAGATCCCCCTAATTTTGGAACCAAAACTCTTGACAGAAAACCCAATCAAATAAGTTGGTTTTTCCCTTTAAATTTTGGGGACAAAATAAAAGGGGGTTTACAGCAGAATGTATCCCTTTTAAGTTTGATAAAATTTAAATTTAAAGGGTTTATATTGAATAAAAAAAAAAAAGTTTAAATGCCTTCTTTTCTTTACAAAAAAAAATAAAAAAAAAAAATTTGGCAAAAAAAAAAAAAAAATAAATTTTCATTATTTTTCACTTTTGATTCCTTTTTAAACGAATAGAGCAAAAAAGTTATTTTTTTTAAATAGGAAAAAAAAAAAACCTTTCAAAACCCCCTTAAAATTTTTTTGGGATAAGCTTTCTTTAAGACTTTTTTAATTTTAGGGGTTTTCAGGGTTTCAATTAATTAGACAGGGTTTTTATTACTAATTTTTCATTTAACCAAAAAAAGGAAATTAAAGAAAAAAAAAAAAAAAAAAAAAAAAAAAAAAAAAATTTTTTCTTGGGCCCTAAATATTAAAAAATATTTAAATTAAAAATTCAGGGGAGGGTTTTTCCCGCACTCACCTCCGTCATCCTTTTGACTGTGGTTCCTTTTCTCCTGGAAAAAAAACAAGCCACAAAGGGAAAACAACTTTGAAAAAAAAAAAACGGAGAAAAAACCTTTAACCCTTTTTTTTAAACCAATTCTATAAAAAATTAAATTTAAAA
Source organism: Cyprinus carpio (assembly GCF_018340385.1). NCBI lineage: Eukaryota > Metazoa > Chordata > Actinopteri > Cypriniformes > Cyprinidae > Cyprinus > Cyprinus carpio. The sequence goes on from NC_056611.1 coordinate 4,625,009, forward strand.
AAAACAAAACTGTTTTGCTATGTAGATTAAACCTTTACAATTGACAGGTTTACTTTGCCCAGTTTTTCCCAAAAACTGGCACCACTTCCAACACCTTTGTACACCAAAAGATTTTTTCCCGGAGACTACCCCAAATTAAATGAGAAGTTTTCATCTAAATCTGTCTTTTCTTCACCCAATTTGCAAAAGCTGGCATCCAAAAACCACTGGCTTTAAAATTAAATTTTCCTCGGCAAGAAACCCCCATCTTATAGAGTAAATCGGGTCTTTAAAACTTTAGCCCAAAAGAGCTTTAACCAGAGGGGGCAGCAAAAAAAACAATGGGTAAATTGTTTTTTTGGGTTTGACATAAAAGGGTTGGCTCAAAGCCTTTTTTGGTCAGCAAATCTTTCTTTTTTTTTTTTAATTTCCCCTTTTCCCCCACGGGGAAAAGATGTATCACTTACCCCCCGAAATTTTTTTGTACCACCACGGTACCCCCACGGGCAGAAAAAAAATTTAAAAATTGAGGGTTTCCCCATTTTAAAAACCTGGGACGAAAGGCTCCCTCTTTCCCAAAAACCCTTTTCAGGGTTTTCCACTGAGGGGGAAACGGCTCCAGGAGGAGGGGTTAAAAGCAGGGAAATTTTTCATTTTTTTATTTCCCAAAACTAAAAACCCGATGTTTCGTTAACCGATTTTTAAACCCTTTAAAACCGACAAACTTTAAAAATTTAGAATTTAATTCAATTAGAAAATAAGTGTCGGACCTTTTTTAAATCTAAACTTTTTTTCCCGGGGGGTTTTTTTAAACCCACCCCAAAAGCAGCAACAACAGAACAAGGATTCCAATGTTGAATAGCACCGAATCTTTGCAAAAATTTTAAGTTTTGCTACCTTGACCTTTCCCTTATCATAATAAAATACTTGAAAAACTTTGGGAGAAAAACAAAAATTTCCACACAGAAATCAAACCCTTGTCATCATTTGAGCTGGAGTTAGGAAAAAACTTTTTTTTCCCGTGCATGGGGCATTGATCGCGGGGGTGAAGTACATAATTTTTTGGCATTCAAATAAAACGAAAAACCCCAAAAAACATTGGGAATTTAGTGTCAAAAGGAGAGACCCCAAACTTTTGGTTTGGGTTTAAATTTTACTTAAATTAAATTTTTTTGGCTTGTCGTTTATATTTTTAAGCTTTTTTAAAGGCCCTTTTTTTTTAATTCTTGTTTTTTTAAAAAAAACTTTTTAATTAAAAGGGATTTTTTTGGTGGAGTGGGGGGAACTAAAAATACCCTAGCTATGTTAAAAAGTTTTTAAAAGTTTAAATTTTTTGCGTCGGCCTTTTTTGAATTAAAATAAATGCAACATTTTTTTTTTCTCAAAAAAAAAAATTTTTTTTTTAAATACCGTAACGCTTTTTAAAACCCAGGCGGGAAAACCCCTTTCTTAAATATTTTGGAAATTACGGGGGGAAAAAAAACCCCAAAAAGGGATTTAAATTTTTTTAAATAAATTTATATTTTCTGTCAAATTTCCCTTTGGTGGGGTTTTAAGGGTTTAAAACGGGTTAAAAGGGAACCCCCTATTAAAGTGTTTGGGGCCAAAGGGTACATAAAAACTTTGAAAAGGGGAAAAAAAACCCAAGGGCCCTTTTTTCCCAAATTTAAAATTTGTTTTTTTTTTTCGATTGCACGTCAAGATTTGATGCGCCCTAAAACCCAAAAGAAGAGAAGAGGATAACCCCCCTTCCCTCTTGATTTCTTCATAATTTACCCTAGATTTGGCGTCTAATTTGTTGTGGCATCGGGGGTAGAGGGAGAACACTTTTTCCTTCCATTTGATTTTTAGAGCCCCAAAATGGCTGTGGCCCAAAACTTTAATTTCACTCATTTTTGATCCCGTAGTTTAAAAATTTTAGACCAGTTAAACAAAAAAAAACCCACCCTGTACAGCCCACCGTTCATGTGGAAAGTGACTGGAACGGTTCCTTGCTGCGAACTTTCCAAATGTGGGGGGGGGAAAACTGTTTGGAGAGCAGAAAAACCCGGCTCTAAAACTGATTTCCCCAGTTCTTATTTTAAATTAAAGGCTTAAAGGGGAAAAACTCCGGACTGTTTTGCCTTTTTTGGGTTTTAATTGGGCCAGGCCCCAATTCCCCTTTTTTAGCCCTTCAAAAGTCGACTCTTACTGTTTTTCTAGGGGCAGATAAAACCTTGGGGGAACTAGTTTTTGAAAATTTTTTGGGGTTTTAGCATAGGGTCCTTGTAAAGTGATGCTTTTAAGGGCCCGTTAAAAAAAAACCTCCGATGGGGGGAACCCTTAATGCGGTACCCTTTAAAAGGCATCATAAAACTAACGAAAATTTAAATTTAAAATAATTCATTGGGTGGAGGTCAATGTAAAAAAACAAACAGTTTGGGGGCCCCCATAAAAAGAAACGTTCGTTTTAAAAAAAAAAAAAAAAAATAAAATGTGTAGAAAAAACCCCTCTTGGGGTAAAAGAAAAAATATCCACAGGGGAGAAAAAACAAACAAAAAAAACCTTTTCGGGCCTATGCATTTTTGTTTTTAAAAAGTTTTGGGGTGATCCTTTTGGGTGGTCAGATTAAAACCCCAAACCGGGGGTTCCCCCGGGCCCACCCTGTCAAGCCTCCGCGGTCAAAACCCCCACGCCCTTTTTGCCCCTAAAACCCCCTCTGACCTGCCCCAGCCAGCGTATCCCAAAACCCCCGGGGCTGTCACCTAGGAAGCGGGGAGAGACGCTTTTTTTGGATTGCGGGAAAAACTTTAAAAACCTTTTTTTCACAGGCTTAGGTTAAGCCAAGATTAGGCCAAAAAGCACCCTTTTATAAACAGGCCTTAAAACACACACACACACACACATACTCTACTGGTGTGCATCTTGACAAAAAAATATCAGCATAGAGATGCACGATACTGATTTTCACCCAATGTCTGATATGGAGATATTTCTTGCCAACCGTTCTGGCCGATACAGATATATTTTCCCTTTGTTTAGAAACAACACTAGGTCTCTTCTGTACAGAGATTTAAACAAACCAAAACGCACTTCAAAAACGTACTTGTTAGAATTAAACGATTAATGATGTACTGTAATAAGTGTACGCTGAAACCTGAAATTAACTATAAATCACTCACTGCTTTTTCCCCCCCCCGCAGACAAATGCAGTGGTAATCTTAACATTTTATCTGAAGATTTATCCACTGTAGAAGGTCTAAGAAGCAAAAGAGTTAAATTCTGAATCTTTCTATAGCCAGCTTCTTGTATTTACGGTATCATTAATCCATTTGAAAAAAAAAAACAAATGACCAAAATCGGCGATATATAAAATTACTTAATTTCCAAGTGTAAGATTTGTGATTTTTATTCATGAAAGCTATAGCGTCTGACCTTGAATTCAACACAATACTTGGTATTTTGTGCAGTTGGAGTACTGCTTATTTGCATCCGAAAAACCATATTAAAGCATATTTGTGTATTTAACACTGTTGCTCGCTGCTACTGCCGCTGTTACTGACGGTTTACGCCTCTTTACAAAGAACACATCATCCTGTACATGCATTCGTCGATTAAATGCAGTGGATCAAAAAACAGTCAATCTGTCCAGTCACTTCTTATAAGATCCACGCTTGCTTCACAGAATTGACTGAACACATACTGGTTGAGTGTGTTCCTTATCACCATTCACACCCTGAGAGCACCTGAGCTATTCATTTTATCAGAAAGGTGTATATCGCAGCTAATTTTTCATATCGGGCCGATGCATTACATTTTAAAGCAATTATCAGCTGATCCCGATATTGTTCTGATAATATAGTCATACTTAAGGGCACTCACACAGATCGGTCACTGCTAGGTTCTTTCAGTTAAACAACAGCTAGACACATTTGAGTGGGCCTATTTTTTTGGGCTTAAAGTAAACTTTCTAATCAGATATGATGCAATAAACTACAAACCACAATCACCTGCATCAAACATTGTCCACCTGAGAGCCCCGGTATGAGCCGCTGGACTGGACGTCGATGCTGCGCGCGCCAGCCCTTGCTGCTGACTGCTGTCCCTAGATCGCGCTGCCATAAGACTTATCACCATAACTGCAGCGAGGACAAGGAAGAGTAAGAGGGTTAACAAACTATGGGTAGGTAAAAACTAGGGCTTGAAACGACCTTCTGGTTCTGAACATAATGCAGAGGAAACGCAGGAACAGGAAACGTTCAAATACCGATTCTGCATCAGTGCATCCCTACAATTAATATGAATGAGGAGTCGCTCTCCACATATAGGGTGGGACGCTAATCAGAAGCAGAATTTCACACTGCACTGTAATAAACAACTCTGCGTGGTTTACACAATTACAGGCTATGCATTCTGTGTTCAGGAAACCTGTGTTTGGGATATTGAAACAACGCTGCTGAGTAAAAACATGGATTAATTCAATAACAAGAGTTTGTGTTTTACACCATTCCAGCTTCTGTGGCTAGTTTCATGGGGGAGAAATTCTATGCTGAATGTGAATTATATTATGTTAAGTTAAAACTGTCTAAATTGATTAAAGGGATTCGGCAGCAGAGAGACCATGTTGGAGGGATCTTGGCCTCCTAGTATACAAAACATTTCTTGTTCTACAGCGGCTATTATAAACGATCGGTCCCATCAGTAGAGGGAATTTGATATAGAAAGATCTCTCGTCTTCCAACATTGGGACTGATTTCATGGAGTTTGTTCAGTGTACATAGATCCCACTCGGTTTGTCCTTTGTCATTCAATAATAAGAGAGGAAGATGTGGGATTGACAGAAGTCAGATCTCTCACCTGGACGTGGATTCGGATCGGTCATAGCCCTGCTGATGCGGTGGTTGTGCTGGTGGCTGCTGACATAACCACCAGAGGGAGTAACCCTGAGGACGGCTGGCCATAAGCTCTCTCCTTCAGGAAAACATGTCCATTACCACACCATCCCATCATAACACATTATATAAGTCACTTCTAAACAACGTACCACCAGGCTGTCCATAACCACTGTAACTCTGTCCACTGTAAGAGCCGCGCCCATTACCCATGCCCATACTCCCTGGCTGGAAAGACCAAAACCATTTTAGAGCCCACACACACAAAAATATTATAAAAAAAATATTCTGAAATATTTTAAAACAAATACTAAAAAACACATCTCTTCCATCTTTATTTGGGACCCTATAATTCCAGCACTCTCTGATGACAAAATTCGATCTGGGTAAAAATAAATAAAACATGTCCCTTTTCGAACTTGCACTATTAATTTGCTGCTTGTTGTTCTAAAAAAAACAAAAAAAAAAAAAAACCTTTTCTAATATTTTGTATTCAAAACTGTTTTCTTTATTGTACAATTAAGCAAAAGCAAAACAGGCCTCTGATACTAGCTGATGCTCTATTCGGTTTTGTTTTGTATTTATTATATAATTAAAAAAAACCTTGCTAAATGTACTGTGTTAAAAGCTAACTGAGACTTGTTATAGCACTTGTGTATCATTGCTTCTTTTGTTGATTTGGATTGGCTTCCATTGTCCTCATTTGTACAAGTCAACTTTGGATTAAATGAGTCTTGCTAAATGACGTAATAATGTATTTGAGTAATATACAAACCGATATATACACACGCAATATAAAATTATAATGTATACACACACTGTATAGACACACGGTTCACCAACTTCATATTACTGTTTACACCAGGATTTATCTTGTCAGTGCATTATGTTGTCAATTATTACATGCTTACAAGGTTCAGGCATGTTATCAAGCTAGAGACACAAAAGAAAAATCTGGCCCACGCCCCCAGCACTCACTATTAAAAATATATATTTTTAGCACATTAAGAGATATGGTTTTCAATTTTAATACATTATAAAATGTTAATGTTATTCAGGTGATGCAAAGCAGTAAGTTGTCTTCAATACATGTCCAGTTCTCATATGATTTTTGGAAATCATCCACAATTTATTTGACTCTAAGAAAACATTTATGATTATTATCAGTGTTGAAAACAATTTTGCTGCTCACTATGTTGTGTGGAAATGGAAATGATGCTTGGCACGTTATTTTTCAGGAGTTTTTGATCAATATACAAGTCAAATGAACAGCAGTTTATTGGCATTTATCAAATTATATTAAATTGGTTAACGCATTTATTAAAATAGAAATCATTTTTAAAATGCCTTCACCTCAATTTTTTGTCCACTTTCATGCAGGAATTAAAATTGATTAATTTCTCATTTTTTTTTTTTTACTTTATACAAAATGTTTGAGTGGGAATCAATGTTTCCACAAAATAATAGGAGGGATCGAGAAACTGAAGAAATGATTTATTGAGCAGCAAAATAAGAATATTAGAATGCTTTCTGAAGATCATGTGACATGTAAAACTTCTTTGTAAACAGCAACAGATATATAAAACGTTTCTAATGACGAATGTTGTGTTCCCAAATGGCAAATTAAAAGCGGCTCAAAAACCAAGCGCAGAGCACTAACAGGTGGAGTCTACAACTAAAAACAGTAGGATAACTGTAACAGCAGACAGATAGAATGTCCCACTACAGTCTATTGTATATTTACAGCACCACCGTTGGTCAATTTATGACAATCACTAGCCATCTCAGATTCTCACTGCCATTCATATAAAGTCACCCGGGTCGAGTAAACCGGTTACAGCGCTGATTCTGCTCGCGTTTTTGGGCTTTGAATCATTTTGACGCTTTAACTGTCCTGAAGATGGCGCCGCGAGGTCGGAGAAAAATACGAAATACATATTTATACAGAAAATCAAATCCCTGAATGTTGGATGTTCAACAAATCAGTCAATACACTACTGTGATTGTAGCTGTTTAATAAAAATGTCATTCATATGAATTCATGTATCACCTAATTTCATCGTAACCTATAGGCCTGGCCTACAGAAAAGAAAATTTCTGTTTAATCTATCTAATATTGTGCCTGGTCATACTAAGTGATTTATAGCTTGCCTTTTTGAATAATACATAAGAGTTTAAAAAAATAATTGCATATTAAATTCGCAATAAGATTTCCAAAAAAACGTTCAGCCCCTGTAAGATCTCTTCATCACATGCATGCAGAGTTTAAGGCAGCTTAATCACCTTTTGGTAACTTCATGACTTAACTGACCACCGACACTGCATGCACGTAGTTTATTACGCACTTTGATATTAAAAGATAGCGCGCACCACGTGCGCATATATACACACACACACACAACATATATATACAACACATTGGGGCGTTTCCCTCCGAGGAGGCAAAGGACGGCAGTGTCTCAAAAAGTTGGATAAGAAAATAATTACACAAAATAACAGTGCAAATGACTAATATGATATTAAAAGTCTATAAGTCATTCATTTTTATAAAGTAACACTGTCCAACGGTGACACCCCGCAGGTAAAGTTAAAGCGGAGCCTTGCCTCCCTTCGGTCCATAGACTTTCTACAGAGACCCCTAAAGCGTGCCTGACTTTTCTGGAGCTCACTGAGATGAATGGGGAAAGTCACATAAGGAGGCAATGAGTCCATCATGCTATAACTAGGGGTGGTGAAAAAAAAAAATCGATTATTGATTAATCGCGAGTATGTTATGGACGAGTATGAATCGATTATTAAATTTTCAAAAATCGATTTTCTTATTTATTTTTAAAAAATTTTTTTTTCCTTATTTTATTTTGTAAAAAATGTTTATACCGGGAGTTGAACGTCACGAAACGCACCCAGTTCCAGTTAGCAAGCGCGTTTTGTAACGGCAGCCAGAGCAGGTGTGTTTAAAATGGAAGAACCAGGAATGAGCACCAACCGATCCACCACGATCGTGAGACCGCACATGGTAAGACATCCTATCCTTGCGTTTGAAGTGCAGCCCGCACGCCGGACACGCATGGTAAGACATCGTATGATTGTGTTTGATTTGTAGCGCGCAGGTCACAGGTGACGTGTCGTCTCGTTCTCTCGCGTTTACGGTTGTCCGCGGGCAGACCGTTTTCCTGAAACCTCGACTGGGGATGAGAGATCATCGTCGGGCCGTCCACAGCGACCAGCTCCACTCCCGTGCTCATGCCGCCGGTGAACGCCCCGTGCTGCGTCTCGTGGTTTCTCAACTGGACATCATCTGGAAACATCTTACCACAAACCCCGCACGAGGAAAATGCCCTCGTTTTCGTTTTGAGCAGTGATGTTATTGTAAGTGATCGGCTCTGTTGTGGGCTCTTTTTCTGGGTCTCTCTCTACATCGCTTGGAGCCGTCGCTGTTGGGAAAACTCCGACGGGGAAACCGCTAAGCGATCGGGGGCTGGTGCTCCGGTAGTGGCCAGGTACGAGCGTTGCTGCAGAGAGAGTGTTCTCCACTGCGGGAAACATTGTGTCAGCACAACGGAGCACACTCACGCCACAGCATGTGGACCAGCTGGTATTCCTCCATAAGAATCTGGTCATTCCAGAGCTATGAATGTTTAGTACAACTTGATTGCTCACAAGTTGGTGTGTTGCATTTTGTCACTGTGTTCTACAGTACAGTATATAAGCTGAAGCTACAGTAAGTTGTTCAAAAATGTTCATTTTGTCTTCTTAATGATTAAATTGGACAACTTTTCTTCTAGAAAGACAAGGTGTTCAGGTTTTTCTTTACTTTGACATGTTTCGACTTCAACCTGCAGTCTCTCCACCTGAACACGTTGTCTTTCTAGAAGAAAATTGTCCAATTTCTACAGTATGTTGGTTCTGATCTACTTCCTAAAGGAAATAAGCCTTTCATTTATTTGTTATTGTTTAGTTCAACTTGAGTCACAACACAATGTGATGTATTCATTTCTGTGTTCTACAGAACATAAGCTACATCCAAATAATTCTGAAGTTATAACTACACGACACAGGAAAGTGCTTTGAGCTGTTGTACTTCAAAGAGTTAAGTAATTCAGTAGCTGACTTTTTTTTAATACTGCAATCACTTTGTAGTGTATTTTTCGTTTACTGTTGTGAAATGGGAAAATCAATAATCGCTAATAGAGAATCGTTACTAATCGAAAATCGACTGTAATCGAATCGGGACTTTAAATAATCGTAATCGAATCGGGAAATCAGACAGATTAACCACCCCTAAGCTATAACTGGATATGATCGGCTGTGATTAGTTTGTGCGATAAATCCCACCTCTTGTTTTCGGGCGAGCTCTCGGTCTGAATGAAGAAAATGACGACGTTATTGAATAACTATGAAGTAAACCACTCTCCTGCTTAGAGACCACTACTTTGCATCACGTAATAAAACTTGAAACGGTCTGAACACGTGACGCCTGCGTCAGCTTTTAGTGAGCATCAGCGTGATCAAATGAAAAGATATATCTTCGTGTCTGTGGCAGTGTTTTACACAGCTTTTATGACAAAGACCCGAAATAAGTTCACTTTAAAAAAAAAAAAAAAAAACGGCTGAAAATCAGTTCACAAAAAAAAAAATATATATATATATAGATTGGTAACATTTTACAACATGCTGTCATTTAATGAGTTAATTACCATAAACAATTAACATTTACTACAGTATTTATTAATCTGTTTACATTAGTTGATACATATACAGTTGTTCAATGTTTGTTCACAGTGCATAATAATGTTAACAAGGTTATTGTTTATTCTTAGTTCATATTAACTAAAGTAGTGAAATAATGAAACGTTATTGTAAACTATTTCCCGATATGGTTTAAATTGTTACCTAAGCCTTTAGTGATTATTTTGGAATATAATATAAAAATGAATAAAAAACACTATAAATGTATAATTAGCAGTGCTGGGGGTAACGCATTACAAGTAACAGCGAGTAACGTAATCAGATTACTTTTTTTCAAGTAATTAGTAATGCATTACTTTTTATTTTACAAGGAAATATTATATATACACACACACACACACAGACAGTAAGCTATATAATGAGGCATTACCTGTCCACCTGGGTAGGCCTGGGATCCACCATAAGATCCGTAGCTGCACAATCAAAAACAGGGGGAAAATTACACATCCTAAAACAAACTAAATTTAAAAAGACTAAGACGAGGGGCACTGCGTTGTACCCGGATGTTTAACTGTTAGCCCAGTAAGACAGATCTATAACAAGTATTTATTATGTAGATATAACGTCCATAATTCAAACCTTTGTTGAGCGCCAGGCTGACCGTAGCCTGAATCTGCGAACAGAAATAAACAATCAGGCAGAATATATGAAGTAGTGTAAACAGCTCTGTAACAAGTTTAATCAAGTCATTAAACGCGTAACTCATATAAGCGCGTGCGTGAGCGTCAGAACAAATGCCTAAGCTAACAATCACACCACGCCATCACCCGAGCGCGCGGATAAACGATCAACCTCGCTATACTTACACATCCACGGAGCTCGTTTTGTGTTATTAACACAAGATAAAAATACTTAAAGAGGATTATATTGTTTTGTTTGTTTTATCGTGAATGTGTTTTTATATCAAACACAGCGTCGTCAGTTTAGCCGCTAATGCTAAGCGCGCCGCGGTTCTCTTCTTTTATGTCTCACGAAACTCAACAAGCGAACAAATAAAGAACGATTACCGCTTTCTGAACAACGATGTATTATATATATTTTACCCTGAGGCCATCTTTCTGAAGGAGTTAAAATGTACGACCACCTATTCCAAAATAAAGAAATTAAAAACCCGGCAGAAGGAAACACGCACTGCAGACTTTTTATGAACTATGACCCGAGAGCGGACGGTACCGTCTACTCGGCGGGAACGCGTGGACTCAGTCCTTTATATGGCACATATTACAAATGAAATACAGCGGCAACGTCTAACAAGCATTATTTATGGCGAACCGATAAACAGGCGTGCAAGCATAACGTTATTAGATATATTTTGTTCCAAATGTATCCGGGTAAAGACCCCCGTCTGTGATTAAAGTGGTATCAACTTTGCGCCTTTCTGTCACTGGTCTCCGCAGCTTTGTGACGTCAAGGTGCGATGGCGTCCCACTTTCTTTAGTTTCACGGGTGATCAGTAAAAAACACAGCGAGGGCTGCCAAACATCCCCGTTTATAATATAATAAACCTTATTATGGAGTTAACAGTGTGAGGAATACTAATAGCAAATAGTAAACAAACCAGTTTCACAGATAGCAGCTTTCCTATTCTATATATATTAGATTCTATTATATATTATATATATATATATATATATATATATAATATATACTATTATATATTATATATATATAATATATATTATTTTTTTTTTTTATTATGTATTATATTTTTTTTTTTTTAATGCTGACAAACAACACAAAAGTAATAACAGATAACAACAGAATACAAAAAAAAAAATGGGGGAAATAATATAAATTAACTTAAACATTAAACAAATTATGAGAATTACATGACACTGAAAAAAGGAAAAGAGTTACAAAATAGATAATTTTTTAAGGCTTTTTTGTCCTCAGACGACCTAAGTGAAGAAGAATTATTTTTCAGTTCTTTCACAAATATAAGAAAGAGAGGTTTTGCATTTATGAATATGGGAATTTTTGCTAGTAACATGATCAGATTAAGTCACATAAACATGGCCATGTTTTAGATTGCTCAAAATCAACAAAGCCTAGGACCACATTCTTCCAATACAACACACATCCATTACAGATTTCAGAGCTGATAAATCCTGAAACATCTTCCCAAAAACATTTTCGTGAATGGACAAACACCAAAAGAGACGAGCTACAGTTTAATCAGAGATGACACAGAAAGAGCAACTGGAGGAGACATCCCTTTAGAACTTTTCATGCATTGATTTGCACGGTAGCATTTATGAATTATTTTCAAAGAAATCTCTTTTACTTTTATTGGTTAAAAAAAAGAGATGTGGATGCATCCACACTTTTTTCCAACAAATATCACCAACTTCATTACTCCAGTAAGCGGTCAGCGGTGGTGAAGTAACAGTGTCTTACTGAAACAGTGAACGGACTGATCTATTATTGTTTTTATAAGGAAGTATTAACCAAAGTCAAAGAGACTGGAAGTAGAGACTGAGTTCCTCTCAATAAAGCAGGAGCACCTGACGAGACTGAACCCATAACTACTGAGAATTCAGGAAATTGAATATGATCTAGAAATTCTTTATATGAAAACAACAATCCTTGAGAATTAATTAATTGACTAGCTAACAAATATAAGATATTTTTATCAAACCAATTCTGAAAAAAATATAGATTTATTCTTGTACAAAATATTACAATTATTCCAAATATTATGTTGTGAAAAGTTGTAAATATCAAAGACCAAGCCAGAAGAGACTGCCATAGTTTTTCTATTAATTTTTCAATTTTGTAGTTACACAACAGAAGACAATCCAGACCACCAAAATGAGAAAAAATATAATTAGGAAAAAAATTCCACAAAGACCCTGGGTTCTTTCTAAACTGTTTCAACCAATTAATTTAAAAGTACTAAAATCCAAAATATTAAGACCACCCTTTTCACTCATATTCATTACAACAGATTTTCTATTATAATGAATTGAGTTTTTCCACAAAAACTTAAAGAGTATCTGGTCAATATTTTTACCGAGCTTTGACTCCAAATGAACAGATTGAGCAGCATAAATAAGCCTTGAGAGGCCTTCAGCCTTCGTAAGAAGTACCCTGCCTCTCAAAGAGAGATCTCTTTGTAGTTAAATCTCTTCTGAATTCTATCCGTAAGGGTTTTGAAAATTAAAAATGCATCTTTTCTCTTTGGTCCTTCAATATGTAAACTCCTAAATAACAAACCTTTTCTTTCACAGGAATACCGTGAATAAAGGAGTCATTGTCATTTTTTTTTTATGGCCAAAAGCTCACATTTTTGAACATTTAAATGCAGGCCAGAGGCTTTGGAGAAAGACTCGATAACATTTATCGCCGAAGGGATCTGCATAGCATCCCTAAGAAAGAGGGTCGTGTCATCTGATTAATCACCTCTCTTTCAGCTACAGCTACTCCTTTCAGAGTGCTGGATTATATATGAGCACTGAGCAGGCGAGAAGAAAAAGATAAGGTGAAATGGGGGCAGCCCTGCCTTATTCCCCTTGAAATTTCAAAACGGTGAGCACCATGAATTTAGAGTAACAGAACTACTGCCATTTGTGTATACAGTTCTTATGGCACTACAGAAGAAATCTCCAAATACAAGTTTTTCAAGACCCTGAAAAATAAAGCTATGTTCTAGAGTGTCAAAAGCTTCATAAAAGCCCAAAATAAGAACACAACTATCATCAGCAACTAGACAAGAATAATCGGTGATATCTAAAACTAACCATATATTATTTGATGTGTCTATTACTAATGAAACCAGATTGAGCCTCATCCATTATAGAATCTTTTGGAAAGTATGCAAGCCAAATCTTATAATCATTATTTAATAAACTTATTGGGGATAGCAGAGAAGCTCGTTAGTGCAATTCACCGAGTATGACATCATTCATTCATTCATTCATTCATTCATTCAACATGAGCTCAAATCCACCTATAAAAAAATACTCTCCATATATAGGGCTTGCGTGGGGGTAATAAAAGGTCTTTTCAGTTATATAATGTTTTAATCTTATATTTACATGACACATAATGCATAAATACATTGTAATAACTAGTAATACCCTCCTGAGAACTATAGGGGGAAAAAAAAAGTAAATTAATTAATTTATTTTACAACACTGCGTGCACCTATACATTCACTGTGTTTGTGAAGAGCTTTGATTCATCATGTGTCTCCTTACTATCGGTGTTATTATTATTATATGTTTATTATACAGAACAGATTTCAGTGGCAGTGTGTTTTGGGTTTACCAGTTTAAAATGTCTTTTAGTTAGTAAGTTAAACTAGTAGAGACTGTGAACTGACAGGTTGCTCTGTCCCAGCATCACAGGAATAGTTTATGTGGGGCAGTATTAGAGGACAGTTCTTTAACATATTCTCTGAAGGCAACTGAACAGCGGCAAGAGAAATCAAATAATATTCTATTTAAATATATATTCAAAAGCAGACAGAGCCAGGACTTCAGTTTTTATGGAAGCCACAGAATATGAGAATAAAGGTAGGTGCTAATTGCAACCTTTCTTAGTTTTGAGAAAAAAGAAATAACTGCTAGAAAGAACATAGAATTGCGATATATATTCTGACATTTTTCTCAAAGTTATGACCCCCCCCCCCCTCTGAATTCTTAGTGTTTTTTGTCCCACCATAGAATAAAAAAATTAAATATTACATTTTGTTTATATCTCACAATTCCATATTTATATCTTTCAATTCTGTCTTTATATCTCGAATTAAGTCTGTGAAATGTGAGTTATACAGTAAATATAAGCTTCCATAAACCTAAAAAATACCTCTCTAAAAGTCTTTCTATTACTGCAATACAGTGAATGACAGCCGTCTGTGGTCTCCATTACGATCAGTTCTGCAGCATCAGATTCATTTACAACAGAACAAGACTACACAATGCCTTGAGCAACACAAGAAGGTGTTTTTTTCTTTTTTTTGCATTACATAAAACAACTAAAACAGCACCTGCTAGTCAAAACCTAGACAAAACTAATCTAGGCAAAAGGAGATTGCATAGCATTTTAAAAGTCATTAAATGTAACTTTTATGTGTGTGTGTGTGTGTGTTATTGTTGATGATTTGTAATATTATTCTAAAGTGCGACCAAACCTAAAATATACTGTACGATGGACAAAAGTGAACAAGAACAGGCTAAAGACAAGAGTGATGTTAAATTTATATTTAATCATTGCAAATATGCCTAAGTGGAAACAACAGGTGCATATGAAACTATGATTATGTAAAAAAGAAAAAAAAAATACTACTACTATATATATTTCTATTCTCTTCCCAAATAGTAAACTCTTTTCAGCCGTAACGCTGGTCTTCCGCTAATGCAAACCAGACTAAATAAGGCACTAGAGCTTCCAGACCAGCATCTGTTCCCTCGTCTGCGTCTCGGCATCACATACACAGATTATGAGAGGTTATGAAATGATGAGAAATGAATAGGGATGAACTTACAGAATAGTGAAATCTGTGAGGGTCATCCAGTTGAAATGAGCTTACATTCATATTCAGACATAATAACACTAAAAAAGTGAAACATGTAGACATTGAGATGCTTTTACTTCAGAGAACTAAACTGAAAAGTGATGTTTATGACATCTGAAGACTGAGAAGTGAGCAACTTCACGGAAAACACTCGGATCCCAGTCAATTTCTCCTCATACTCCTCCAGGAATCGTATTTTTTGCATGTTTAAAACCACTTTCATCCAGTTCATAATAACAGCGAGTTTAAGTCTCTTAATGCTTACAAAGTACCGCTACAGCATTAATCCAGCCCTGCACGCACTGAGTTTGCTGGATACTAAAAATGACCGTATTTTTGATTATAAAGTTTCATGCATATGCATTTGATTAGTAGGTTAAGATCATGATTCTACACAGGATTTGTGAGATAATTCATTTTAGAATGAGGTCGTGTGTGTCCGTGTTTTCTTTCTGAAGGATGATAGACTCGTCCCTGTAAAAGCACACATCAGGAATGTACAGAAGGGGAAGGAGCGAGCTGGTTTAGCTCCAGACGTCCTGCGAGTAGCGTCCTTTAGTCATGAGTTTCTTGATGTAATCCACCGCCTGAGCGCGGCTCATTCCTCCCAGCTCCTCTGCGATCTCGTAGAAGGCGTTCTGGACGTCCCGAGCCATGTAACGCGCGTCTCTGTGGAGGAGAAGGACGGGGAGTGTGAGAATGTTAAAGGGACGCTCGGTCTCGTGATGTTTCGAGCTGATGTTTACGCACCCGCAGATGTAGATGTGAGCGTTGTCCGTGTGAACCAGCCTCCAGACGGCCTCCTTGTTCTTCTTCAGCAGGTGCTGCACGTACACCTGGACGAAGTACAAATCAAGTCAGTGATGAGGGGAACAGGTGGTGTTTAAACTAGGGCTGCTGATTTGACGTGTTTCTTTCGGTGCGATTAATAATGGAAAAAGTCATTTGTTGAAATAATGCATTTAACGCAGTTGTCCAGACCTGTACATCCTCTATAAAAATGCATTTATATGTGCTAAAATTCAAGATATGATTTATCTCTTATCATTTGATATAGTATAGCAATAATGTCATGTTGACTTGATAGTTCAGTAAAGATTTTTAGACACAAAGTCTTCAATATGTCTGTTTTCTGCTCAGTTTCACACATGAAAATAGTTCAGATAAAAGTCACTGCAAAACTATTATGTTTCATTACTGAATGAATCCATTAAATGAATCAAATGAGTCAATGATTCAATGATTCATTCATACAGACAGTCAGTTGATTTGTTTGAACAAAAAGGTTGAATGAATAATTCAATGACTCACTCATTAACTCACGCTTGTCGCCACCTACTGTTGGTTTGAGTTTCTTTTTTAATATTACATTTAAAAGAAAATTAATATTAATTTTTAATTTAAAACCCATTCATTTCATAGCATTGTTTAAGCATTTCTAATTGAAGTGTAAATGCATTCATGGCTATGTAAACACACAAACAGCATTTCAGATGCTTTAGTTAGGTCCATACTGTAGCTTTAACAGTTTGTGTGTGATTAATTCTATGTTGAATAAAAATATTTCTTTACAACACTACTTTTTTTGTATTATCTATTCAATGCTTTTCTCATTTAACACAACAATGACTATAAACATTAGTGTGGGGGATAATTTCTCAGCCCAAATTAATGTGCGATTTATTTGCAATAAGTTTAATTAATCAGCACATCATATAATTAATTAGATTAAAAACTGTAATCGCTTGACAGCCTTAGTTTAAACACAACTGATAAAACAGATCGTTTAAGGATGTTGATGGATCAACACAGTTTTTGACTAAATACTCCTGTTAGTTGGTACAGAGAGGGCATGCTGTATACCTTGATGCTCTTCATTAGAAATACTATTATCAAAGGTATTTTAGGGGGGTGTTTTTGACTGTGGGCCATAGAAGACTGTAGACGTAGCCTAGCATGAGCGCTACCTTCTCTGCCTGGTCTCTGGAGAAAGCTACATTGAGTGCCGTCAGGACTCCAGTCTTCTCAAACTCCTCCAGTTCCTCTTGGTACAGGAAGTCCTCGTTCTTGTAACGGCAGCCGTAGTACAACACGGTCTCCCCAACGTCCTTACCTACAAATGGGGATCAAGAGATTATGGCATGACAGTGGGCTTAACAGTCAAATACACCAAAGTTGTGCCAAAATGCCCGTCTTGGCGAGTATTTACATTTCTGCAGACATTTTTTCATTTTGCCTCACTTTTGCATTTTTAAAGGATATTGCATTATTTGAAAAATCAATTGTGATTGGTCAGTATAATAATGAGCCTTTATCCTGTTATGCCTCCACTAACATTCATGCAGTGATAAAAACCCCCTTGGGCTACAGTGTATGAGAGAAAAATATCAATTATATGTTTTATATTACATGCACCTGATTTAAGCACATAGGAAGTAAAGGATCAGGACAAAAGTTCAAAGCAAATCACTTTCAGTTCATTCTGAATACATTTGAGAGATGCCTCCTTTTGCCTCCTCTGACTGTGATACTGAAGAAATACTCACAAATGTTGAAACCGAGGAAGCACTTAGCAGCGTTTTCCTACCCTGTTCTTTGAGCCAGCCGCGCTCCTGAACGAACCCCATGAAGGGGGCGATGCCGGTGCCCGGGCCGATCATGATAACCGGGTTTGAGGACTTGAAGGGCAGGCGGAACTAAGACTTGCGGATGTACATGGGCACCGTGGCCTTGTGTCCGTTGTCGGCTGGCATCTTGTTCTTCAGCCAGTTGGTGGCGACTCCTTTGTTGACCCGGCCCGTCTTGGTCTTGTACTCCACCACTACAGCACAGATGTGGATGCTGTTGGGATGAACCTGTCACAGGCAGAAAACACTTCAATACACACCAGAGTCATCCGTGTAGAAAAGTAATTTCAACTCTTTTTTCCACATTTATAAATTAAACAGAGAGAGAACGTCTAACAGAAGTTATTGGCACTCTCTGTACGGTGTAGGCCTGCAATGATGTGGTTTGACCAGTGTGACGCTGTAATGCAAGACTGCTATCCATCTCTCCTGGATGTAATTCAAGAGAAGAAGACACAGCGCTTCAGAGCAAACACAGCCGGAACTGAAGCTGCTTGGATAAATATGCAAATATATGCTGAACACTGTTCTTGCAATAAAGTGAAAGTGACGTGACATACAGCCAAGTATGGTGACCCATACTCAGAATTCGTGCTCTGCATTTAACCCATCCAAAGTGGTATTGCCGGCCCGAGACTCCAACCCACAACCTTAGGGTTAGGAGTCAAACTCTCTAACCACTAGGCCACGACTTCCCCACAAAATAAACAAACACTGACAGCGGTGAGAAAGCAGCAGTTAAGAAAGCATCTGATTACAATAATATGGATGTTTGCATGAGCTCTGCAGTTAACTACTCCAGTAAAGTCCAGTCACGTCACGTTTGTTTAAATAACAGTACTTTATGCAATAGATTAAACAGAGTATGTGAGCGGAGTGGAGCGGCAACAATTTCCCCTCCGGGCTCAGAGCATTTAATAATCACTCCGCTCCGCACTCACTGATACCAGAAACACTGCTCCGCCTTCGCTCTGTGGCTTAAGTATTTCAGTATGTTTGAAATGTTATGTTCATAACGTAGCCTATATTAAAATAAAAAATAAAATAGTTAGAATTACGTCTTGATTTTCTGTTATACAGCAGCTCAAACTATTTTATTAAAGTGATAGTTTGATTATCATAGCCCTATAAGGTATTTTAAGAGAGATTATGCAGTGAATAAAATAGCTCATCCAAAAATAAAACATCTTATCTTCATTTTGTTTCTTAAATGACTTACAGAAGGAGACGTTAGGAAGAATGATGTCATTCAGTTACTTTTTCATACAGATAATTAAATGGTGAATGAGAGAGTTTCTCTGTCTGTCATCTCATTTTGTGTGCCAAATATGTTTATTTAAATATATAAATTATAATAATGGATTTTCAAAAGCTGAAGTGATTATTTTTTATTTATTTGTTAAAATAGGTATAACTCAATATTTTAACTAATTGCAAAAGCCGAATAATCAAAGTCTACTGATTAATCGGTGTAATAATCGGTAGATGAATCAGTTATCAAAATAATAATTTGTTGCAGCCCTAAAATGGTGGAATCAATCATCACTGACGATAGCTAAAGAAATAATATTATCATTTGTAGAAAACACACATATTTCATCTTGAACATTAAAGTAAAGTGTCTCTGACCTTCGAGGAGGATGCGATGGAGTAGTAGCGAGCCTGCAGTCGAGGCAGGAGCTCACACAGGTGATCGATCGGCGGCCGCAGAGACGGAAAATCCTCCAGAATAGCCAAAATATTCCTGCAGGAGTCCAGCACCCAGCTCTGGTACAGCGCCTGCGAGAAGAGAAACACAGCGTCACACGCTGCATGTGACTCCAACAAGACGTCCACATTCCTAGGGTCCCATCCACACAAGACAAATCTGTCATAAAGCATCAAATGCTAAAACTCTGAACACTTCACAATATTTACACGGAATTAAGTTGCATTGAAAGATAAAAACTAGTGTGATAATGACGCTTGGGCTTCCATTTTAAACACCAAATTTCCTTAAAAAAAAAAAATATCCACAAATTATGACTTCTATAATATGTCAAAACAGATTTGCCTTTCATGCCAGAGAGCATTTACTGATTAAAATATAAGCTTTTATGAGCAGGAATAATAAACATAAATATCAAATTAAGTGCAATAATTAGCGCTCCATAATGCTCACACCACCCTACTTCGGGTAGAAACAGGAAAAATAACACTGCTCTCTAAAAACATTTGAAGTAAACATGCAAATCCATAAGTTTTTCAAAATATGCTAAACATAAGTTTTTCTTCGGTGTACAGGAGTTGTTTTTTTCTTTAGTGGATGCATAAGATGCTCATATTTCATATTAAACAAACATACAAACAAAAATCTGTCACAATTAATATAGTCATATTATTCAAATCTATTTTTCATAATAACAGATTTTATAATTAGACCTCAGACTTTTCTAAAGATTTTATATTTACAGTAGCTTGTACTGTACAGTACTGCAGGTTAACAGATCACACTGTAGTTTGATGTAAAATAAGAGTGTTATGTTAATAATTGTTATTATTATTTATTACTACATTTTATGCTCTTAATGTTGTGGCGGTTTTCCAATGGTATCAAAAATCAATATTTTTCAAGGTATCAAAATTAGTAATTCCAGTGCTGTGACAATAACAATATCACACACATTAATACTACCACTAACACTATCAATAACAATAATCCACTCTCTGCTCTTGTCATTTCTGACAATCTTTTCTAACTGATCCGGCTCATGGTTTTCGTAAACCAGACTATCAAAACCACCTAAAATCCCATAGACTTTCATTGAGGGGGTGAAAACTGAGACTCAGGTGTATGTAAGCTGTCTACTGCTGTAGCAAAGCTGAACAACTCCCTACTGAGAATACAGCTGATTGGCTGCTCTGGCTGGTCTCCCAAGCTGGTTTTAAACTGGTTTTGGCCACTGTCTTAGCAGGCCAGGCTGGTCTTAAGATGGTTTTTTACCGAATCAACTGGTTTTCAGCTGGATTAGCATAGAAACATGCTAACATCATGCTAGTAACTTGCTAGTCATGCTAGTCACTTGTTAATCATGCTAGCAACATGTTAGTAACTTGCCAATCATGCTAGCAACATTTTAACGACATGCTAGTAACTTGCTAATCATGCTAGCAACATACTAGTTACTTTGCTAATGACAGCAACATGCTATCGACATGCTAATCATGCTGGAAACACGCTAACAACATGCTAGTCACTTGCTAATCATGCTAACAACATGATAGTGACATGCTAGTCACTTGCTTATGCTAGCAACATGTTAGTAACTTGCTAATCATGCTATCAACATGCTAGAAACATGCTAATGACATGTTAGTAACATGGTAAACATGCTAACGACATGCTAGTCACTTGTTAATCATGCTAGCAAAATGATAGTCACTTGTTAATCATGCTAACAACAGGCTAGTAACTTGTTAATCATGCTAGCAAAATGATAGTCACTTGTTAATCATGCTAACAACATGCTAGTAACTTGTTAATCATGCTAGCAAAATGATAGTCACTTGCTAATCATGCTAACGACATGCTAGTCACTTGTTAATCATGCTAGCAAAATGATAGTCACTTGTTAATCATGCTAACAACATGCTAGTAACTTGCTAATCATGCTAGCAACATACTGGTTACTTTGCTAATGACAGCAACATGCTAATCATGCTGGAAACACGCTAACAACATGCTAGTAACTTGCTAATCATGTTAACGACCTACTAGTCACTTGCTAATCATGCTAGCAACATGCTAGTTTACTATTTCTTATCTATCTATCTATTTTTCTGATAGATTGTATTGCCTTCAAAACTTTAAAAACTACGTCAAATTAGTAAAAAAATGATGAAGACTCTCATTTTTTAGGTTTTTAAATATTTTTAAATTTTTGTGTATGGTTTTTTTAGAGAAATTTTGGTTTTTGTTTTGAAAATTTTTTTTATATAGTATAAATGTGATTCCTGCAGAGTGGATCTTACTTTGCCCTCAGCCGAGGACGATGCCATCTTCCTCATGTTCTCCTGATCTTTGGGCTCCGTGGCGTACTGCGCCAGTTCGTAAAGCACGTTTGTGCGCGGAGGATTGGTGATGTCCAGATAGTGGGTCAGAGCGGTGCGGTACGTGGTGGGACAGGGGAACGGATGCTTCTTATTGGACTCCTCTGAAAGGAAACACACACACACACAGATATACTTCAGCAGCAGTGCTTCAGTAATCATGACTGAGCCGTTCGTGTCATACCGTCGAGGTTGTTGAGCGAGATGACCGTGTCCAGGTCCACACCGAGGAGATCACCGATCCTGTTGACTATGACGCTGTCATTGATGGGATACACAGCCACATGGTCTCCTGATTCATACCTACACACACACACACACACTCCAACATCAACATTTACACTAATGTATAAAAAATATTTTGTATTTTTGAATGCAGTTACTAGAGTTCAGACCGGTTAACATCGGTCATCCTGGTTATCCATCTCCTCAAAAATCAATAACATACCAAAGGTCCATTTAAATGGACAAATATTTGCACATTTACTTGTAGTGCATATTATTATTTATATTTTTGGTCACACTTTATTTTGGGCACCATTTCTCACTATTAACTATGACTTTTGCCTCAATAAACTCCTAATTAGCTGTTTATTGAGGCAAAGTTGCTAAGTTTAGGTATGGGTTCAGATTAAGGGATCTAAAATCTGTTCATGCAGAACAAGACATTAATATTATTATGTGCTTTATAAGTAGAGATGCACCGATCGACCAGAAATCAAAACAAATGAGCGTCACAGCACACACGGAAAGTTATAGATGCATACTGTGGTAGTAAAAAAATAATAAATATTAATATAGATTATCTAATAGCCTATACAGAAGTTTATAATATGATTAAGGTACACAACACTGCACGAACAAAAAGTTAAAATTAAGTGTCTTAAATTTTTGACACAATATTGAATGTTTTTGCTCAATTTCGATTTCTGATGAAAATAGTTCCAATAGAAGCCACAGCAGAACTGTTTTGGGTCTCTGAGCAACACAGCAGTGTTTCATTACTGAATGAATCCACGTTTTTGAACGAATCAAGTGAGTCAATGATTCAGAAACCCATTCATAAAGACAGTAGTCACTGGAATGAATCAGCCGTTTGAACGAATCTGTTGAATGAAGGACTAAACGACTCACTCATTCAAACAGTGATTTGTCGCCACCTACTGGTTTGGTTTCATATTTAAAACTATCATTCCATTTTCCCCAACATTTCTTATTTGCATGTTTACAAATATTTAAAACATTAACCTTATAAAATTCTTTATGCATTTGAAATTTTGCGGTGTAAATGTATTTATGGCACCTCAGCTTCATCAAACGGTCTGTAAATACATCTAATGCCACTCAGATGCAGCTTCTGTGTTTCCTCTGCAGTGGAAAGATGGAGTTTGTTGATACTGATTTCATTTGAACAGTAACTCTACAGTTTCTTACTATTCTAGTTAATTGAAGCAATGCAAGAATTTGATGTGAAAGGTTAGTGGAAAATGAAAGAAATGACATGTTTTGTTATATAGCCTACAGCAATTCCTTTATTTTATTAGTTGATTTTGTCCAGATTGGGGGATTGTAATGTTAATCATTTTTTATTATGTAAGTAATTTTTTTGCATTAAAAAAGTATAGATTTTTGTTTGTATAAGCTGTCAATAATAGTTTTTAGAAAGAAAATCAGTATCAGCAGGTCACGCTTACAAAAATACAAATCGGAAATCACAATCGGCCAAGAAAATTGCAATCAGTGCATCTCTATTTATTATGTATTAATAAACGGCCAATATGCCAATACGACTAGCTAATAGTGAGAACTGGTTCTTTCAATAAAGTTTTGCCATATTTATTTTTTATAATGCATTCATTAAAGTTCTTTGTCTTATAATACAAATTGCAATGATTCATGTCCATTTATATCCTCATGTATTATAAATTCTTGGCAATTGACGCATAATTTTGTTAAAACATACTACAGTAATGTCAACTTAACTATTCATGGTTTCACCTGGTTACACGCTCTAAAATGTCTTAGATGTTAATAAAGGGACAGTTCACCCAAAAAAAATTGAAATTCCAACATTACCAACATTCTTCAAAAGACCGTCACTTGAAAACTAAAACAGAAAAACAAATTAGTTTTCACACTTAACGGAAGAAAGAAACTCATAGGTATGAAACAACATGATGGTGAGTAAATGATGACAGAATCCTCATGTTGGGGTGAACTGTCCCTTTAAGTGTAAGTGGGACACTAGGTGGCGCTATAGGGTCATTTTCATTGTGCAGAGCCTAAACCTTTTATGTAAGGTTAGTTTTTTAAAAGCTAATTTTCGTTTACAATGTTTCCCTCCTACACCTGATATAAAATGTTATAGTAATAGCAATAAATTATGCATAAGTACACGCAACTGCCCCCCAAAACAATCCCTTATCCGAACCTAACCATACAGTAGATACATGTAGTAAATTATTTTTCTGTACTTATATAACTACACTGTAACAAGGACACAAAAATAAAGTGGATACCACTTTAAGTTATCCTTGTTACACATTATGTACTATTATAACATCAATAAATTATGCATAATTACATGCAAGTAACCCTAAACAAAACCCTATTCCTAACCCTAACCCTAAAGTGGTTTATTAATATCACTCAGTACTTAAATGTATAATTACACTGTGATAACACAGTGATTAAAGTAAAGCGTAACCCAATACAGTTGTAAATATTAATATCTTTATTATGTTGACATCGATGAGCAATGATAGACCACTAAGAGCAAGGATTAAACGTCGTCCTGTAACAACACAGAGAGTGTGTGTAACGTGTTCAGCAGAGCAGCATCATGAACGTCAAACATTCGAGCGAGTGTCTGGATTCAGGCCTGATGAGTGTTACCTGATTTTGGAGCCTGTGATGTCCAGCTCCAGGTGCATCAGGTGTCTGTCCCCGGCCTTATTGAGCTTGCGGTTCACAGTGACCGGAGCCAGGAAAGGGTTCTTCGAATCAAAGGGTCTGTGAGAACAGAAAATGAGTGACAGAAGACCGGGTCAGAGGTTAACCAGGCCTCAGAGCAAAAAATGCCACCACATTTGACAAAAACTGACCCCTGACATTTTCTCATCTGCTCGCAAAACTGGACTCTTATCTATTATCTAACATCTGATAGTATCGTATTAAATAACATTATATTATCATATTATAATAATCCGATCATCTGATTTGGCAGTTGCTTTATCTTGCATCAGTATTTCAGTGTTCAGTACTTGTCAACATTTTGGAAACATTGATTTTTAAATGTTTTGAATGAAGTTCACCGAGGCTGCATTTATGTGCTAAAAAATACAATGAAAACAGTAATATTTTGAAATATTATTACAAATTAAAATACATGTTTTCTATGTGAATCTCTGTTAAAGTGTAATTTATTTCTGTGATGCGCAGCTGTATTTTCAGCATCATTCCTCCAGTCTTCAGTGTCACGTGATCTTCAGAAAACATCTGCTCAATTATTACTGGTGCTCAGTTTAAACTTAAATACAGTTTTTGCTCTTTAATATTTTGTGGAAACTTTTTTTTGAGGATTCTTTGATTAATAGAAACGTAAGAAAACAGTATTTACTAGAAATAGAATCTTTTGTAACATTATAAATGGTTTACTGTCACCTTGAGCAATTTAATGCATATTTGCTGAGTAAAAGCATTCATTTCTATTTAAATAAATACATTTAATAAAGAAAACACACCAAACATTTGACTGGTAGTATATCACAGTTTCTGCATTAATGCTTAAATATGAAGCAGCACAACTGTTTTCAACATTGATAATAATTAGAAATGTTTCTTGCGCATATTAGAATGATTTCTGAAGATCATGTGACACTGAAGACTGGAGTAATGATGCTGAAAATACAGCTGCGCATCACAGAAATACATTACAGTTTACCAGATATTTACATAAAAAACACTTTTTTAAAACTGTAATAATATTTCATAGTATTAGTGCTTTTACTGTATTTTGGATCAAATAAATACAGCCTTGATGAGCAGAAGAGACTTCATTCAAAACATTTTAAAAGAAAAAAAAAATATTACAGTGTTTCCAAACTTCTAATAAGTATACTGAATATTCACTGTCTCATATCCAACTAATTTAATTTTATAATTAACAGCCACAACTGAAGAACACATATTTACTTTTACTTTGGCTTGTGGCTGGAAAGTAAGAAGTATGCACTCATAAAAGTGAAACATGCCTCTGAAAATCCATTTCTAGGGCTAAATATTGTCTCTTAATAAAAGCGTTTAAACAAACATTACGTCTCCGTCCGATCAAATGAAGTGCAGCTGAAGTGTTCGTTCGGTCATCGTGGTTCATGAGAGACAGGTTTGCGAATGTAGGAGGGGCTTGAGAAAGTGAAGGAAGTGCTTTACTCACGGCTTCTGGTTCTCGAAGCTCTTGAGGCGGCCCAGCTCTCCAGTGTAGATCTTATTCATGTTCAGATCGCTGTGTACCTTCAGCTCGTACTGACGGATGCTGAGACACACAGAGAGAGAGAGAGACAAACCCATGAGTTTTCAGACAGCCTGTTCTTCAGTTGTCTGGGTTTCAGTCTGAAAAGGGCTGTAAGAGCTGGTAATAAGCAGAGCAGGGCATGTTCTCCGCTCAGGTCACTGTGACCCGCTAACAAAAGAGGAACGAGCTGAAGAGATGACTGAGCATTCAGACCTGGATTCCTCTCCCGTCGCTTCGACTCCAAAGTGTTCACACACAGCCGGCCAGAACTGCTCTCTCCACGACACGAAATCCTCCTCGAGACTGAGAGAGAAACAACCACAGAACATCATTACAAACAGTTCTCCACATCAGTGATGCTCAACCGGTGACTGACCCGACACAGTCCCACGATTCATCATACTGAGAGTAAACAACAGTCTCTCATCACTATGAACAAGTGCACGCACGCACGCACGCACGCACACACACACACACACACACACACACACACACACACACACACACACACACTGCACTATAATGTTTTTGTTATCCAGTTGAAGCCACTAGATGTGATGCTGCTGCGTTGTTCATTCAAAATATTGCGGAAAAAGATTACATCAATATGGAGAAGCTCTTGTTTACATCAAAACTGAAACCAAGCCGTTCACACAGAATGCATATTTCGCACGTTTTCTAGAGGGACGTCTATCACCGTTGCACTCGCGTCTTGCACAAAAGAGCTGTATGTTAAGAAAGCCATGTAAAATTAAAGGGCTCATATGATGTTGCTAAAAAGAACATTATTTTGTGTATTTGGTGTAATGAAAAAGACAAACAAGCGCTACTCTACACTGCTCAATACTCGGGTTTGAATCATCAGTGGTCAATTCTTTAAATATGAAAATGTACTTACAGGCTGTGAGTCAGAAGCGCCAGACTGTCAAAGTTGTAATTGCCTCACTTTATAGAAACAGACACCGGCATTGTAGGCTACTCTTACAGGAAACAGTCCTCGTCCTCCGTAAAATGTGCTGCACACTAAATATTTGGGTTGAACTGTTCTGGAACAGTGTTGTAAATACAACTTAACCACTGATTTCTAGTCATGTCCTCTTTTGGAAGACCACACAAAGTAGTTTCTCTTTCATAGTGAAACACACAGTGTCTATACGACATGGCGGCGGCGGCAACAATACTACAACGAGAGTAAAAGGTATGCCTTCTTTCTTTGCGTGAACATCTGGGTGGCATTATGCAAATCTTCCCACACAGTAATGTAGAGATGTGGGGGCGTGTTAGAACGAGCCGTTTCAGGAGGACGTGGACAAGTCTTAACTTTTATAAAGAATATTTCTTAGGATTTGAGACTTTAGTCTTTGCAACTTCACAGACCTTCTTCATGCACCAAGAGCTTGTAACACTCCAAAGAGAAAGGAAACATTTAAATTGTATCATATGACCCCTTTAAATATTATGCACTTTTTTCAAAGTCATGTTTTCTTATGCTTTGAATAACGTGTTTTAGTAATATTTTGTTTGATGTGCCCACTTGTGTCCTCAGGAGAGAAGCCAAAAGCTTTTTTTACCCCTAACTGAAATTATGCCTTTTAAATTTGAATATAATTCGAATTTTGATAATATTTAAGTACAAAATTCAAATTTAGTTTTTCAGCCATTTTGACAGCCCTACATACTCACTCTCACTCACACACACACACACACACACACACACATACACACACACACACACACACACACACTCGCACGTGTACACTCGTTCGTTCTTAACCTTGTTAATGATGCACTATATATGAGGATGAGATCATGTGAACCCAGCAGGCTTATCTTTATAGTAAGGCTGTGTGACAATCCAGATCACAATAAAATTGATGATGATAACGATGATAAGCTCTGAACATTTTTACTCTATATGGATGAAACTAACAGTCAGTCACAGCAGAAATAATCCTGACGTCAGTTAATGAGTCTTCATGTCCAACTCAGCAAAATAAAGACTGAACCTGTAACTTGAAGAAACCCTGACAGATATATTATATACTAAATCTACTTTTCAAAATTATAATAATAAGGTAAGTTTTAATTTATACAGTTCTGCTGTACAGCATCATATCTGACAAAAAAAATAAGTATGTTTTGTTATAAATTACATTTTAAAAGACTTTAAATGATTTATTAATTCAGTTTATTAGACACATGATGTTTGATTATAAATTTGGATTAAATCATAAAACACAAAATCCAGGAAAAATAAAAGAAAAAGAAATTCGCATTTCATGGGCCCCAAATTAAAAGGTTAATTAAAAGGCAGATTAAATCTGATTCTGTGGATCTTACAGACACATGGGAAGTATTTCCTTACCCATCAAACGCAAAGAAGTCTTGTGATGCATGTACATGTCAATATCAGATTTTATGGGAAAACAAATATTGTGATGATATTTTAAGCTCTATCTCTTCTAGTTGAATGTTTGGTTTCTCAATGCAAGAAATGTCATGTTTGGCATAAAATGCAGTGGGAAAAGAAGGAAGAGATTTGGCTTTGAAATGTAGTGAAGTAAAACATAAAAATACTTCAAAAATGTAAGCACAGCTCCAGCAGAAGGTGGTCAGACACACTATAATCAGCGTCACTCACTTCCCGTCATCGTCTCCCATTCCCAGGTCAAAGATCCTCTGGGCTCCCAGCTCAGCCAGTCTCTGGTCCACATACTTTCCCATGGCGTTATAATGCTCGTATGTCTTATTTCCCAGTGCAAACACTAAAAATACGTTTTAGACATTACATATACAAACAGATAAATACGGACTGTTCTATATCTATACCTTATATTCCTTAAATTCACCTGTTATTAAGATCACAAGTGTTTAGCACTAAATAAATACAAGTGTAAATGTATTTTTTTAATTGAAACCAGATATAAAATAAATGTTAACTGAAATAAAACAATATAATATAATATAATATAATATAATATAATATAATATAATATAATATAATATAATATATGGATAAATCATAATTTAAATTTTTGGGCAAAGTAAAAATTCTCATTTGTATTTAGTTTAATTTGAGGTGCTAAAATAACCAAGACTGAAAAAAATAAATGAATTAGACGCAAAATAAATTAATTAAAAAAAAAAAAAATCATGACAAAACCAAAAATTACTAAAATTTGACCTAACATTAAAAGAAAAGATAACGCAAATTCTAAAAATAAAAACTAGTTCAAAATATTAATAAGAACTATAATAAATCTCAATAATACTAAAATAATAAATTTTCCGACTATCAGAAATAAATATTTATTTTATAGTTATTGTTTTAAATAAAGATACATTTAAGATGCATTTAAATTCATGATACTGTATGTGAACTACCATTTCAGTGCTACGGTGTTATATTCACTTTCTTATTTTTTTTTAGCTTGACAGAGCAAACTCTGTTGCTATATGAACAAAAATTCAGGTTTTGTGTTTAACATAATAATGACAGCATATGTGTTAGGAATGATCTAAGGGGAGTAAATACTGAAAGAGTGTTAATTTTGGATGCACTCTTCCTTTAAATCCACTCAGCCATATCTGCACTTCTGCTGAACCCGTGGGCTGTTCTTTAAAGCACAGATTCCGTCGAGTCTCTGAACTCTGCACAGTGTCAGTGTAGTATACGTGAGAAAGCTGTCTGAGACTTTGGTCTGAGGAAGTATGACACAGCATTCCCCAGATTCACTTCTGCTCCGCTGCACTGTGTCATGGGTCTTGTTTGCTCAAGCGTACGCCGGAAAGCACCTAACGTATTAGAAACGCATTGCTCCTGGAGTATTTGGAAGTCTTAAAGCCTCACAAAGTGCTTTAATGAAAAGTCCCCGAGCACACACTTAAAGGAATAGTTCACCCAAAAACTGAAAATGTGCTCACTCTCAGGTCATCCGAGATCAGGATGTGTTTGTTTCTTCATCAGGTTTGGAGAAATGCAGCATTGCATCAGTGTCTCAGCAACCGATGCTCTGGAGTGAATGGGTGCCGTCAGAATGAAAGCTGATAAAACATCACAATAATCCACAGCACTCCAGTCCATCAGTTAACATCTGGAGAAGACAAAAGCTGAAACAAATCCAGCATTAAGATGTTTTTAAACTCAAACAGTCACTTCTGGCTAAAATATAAGTCCATAATCTATAATAACGCTTCCTGCAGTGAAAAAGAAAGCAACATTATGAATTATAGACTCATTTTTAGCTGAAAGCAATGGTTTGAATTAAAAAAAACACACAGCTTTTGTCTTCTCCAGATGTTAACTGCTGGACTGGAGTGCTGTGGATTATTGTGATGTTTTATCAGCTTTCATTCTGACGGCACCCATTCACTGCAGAGCATCCATTGCTGAGACACTGATGCAGTTTCACATGTCTCCAAATCTGATGAAGAAACACACTCATCTACGTCTCCGTTGGCCTGAGCGTGAGAGCATTTTCAGGGGATTTAACCCTCACTATAATCACGTAGTTGCTGTGATGAGGAACTCACTGTATATTTAACTCCACTGAAGTCAGCATCGCCCTCATGTAACCAGTCATAGAAGTCCTGAGCGTTATCGGTCGGGTCTCCCTCTCCGTACGTGGCCATGCAGAAGATGGCTATCGAGTTCTCAATCTCAGTCAGACGCGAGAGCTCACTCTGCAGATAGAGGCGTGTGTAAACAAACACAAACTGGAGAGCAATAAAGAGCCCATCGCATGTATTACCAGGTCATATTCCTCTGGGTCCGCTGACATTCCCTTCATGCCGTAGCGATGAGCATCTTTCGCAAGTCTGTTGGCAAACTCTTCAGCCGTGCCCGTCTGTGAGCCGTAAAACACCACGATGTTCTTGCCCTGGAGCAAATATTAAACTCATTACTTGATGACAACAGCAACAAAAAGGTGCTGCTTTTATTGTAAAGCCATATGAATAAAGGCTTTTACATTTTTTCACTATAATTTCGAGTGCCTCAGAGTGATTCATTATTCAATGAATTTAGAAATCCTGCATCCAAAGTGCACTGATTTATGGTTTTTATACCCCAGCAGCATTTTTTTGATGTTAAAATGTTGGCTTACTTTGAAAAACTGAACACACAGACGGTCAGCTGTTTCAGTTACAATTTTTTTCAGCCGATTCAGTTAACGCCAGTTTTGTTTGATAATTTTAACATATCAGCCTCTACTGGAGAAGAGGAGGAGTAAAAGTCTCTTACCGTTTTCTTCATTTTGTCAATAAAACTGGTTTCTCTGGTTGTTTGAGGCCTACAAAACACAGATTCACAGAGGTCATGCGTCAAAAAGGGCTACTAATAATTACATTATAAATGATCATGCAAACAAACACTGACACAAAATAAAAAATAAAAAATAAAGCAAAACCTGAAGTTTCAAGCACTTCTGAAATCAGTGTAAAACACTGCATCTTCTCAATAGACCAGTCCTGGGGAAGCTGAGTTTAAATGGAGGAGACTTCAGAAGGAGACCAATTATGCCCCTTTTTACAAGATGTAATATAAATCTCAGGTGTCCCCGGAATGTGTCTGAAGTCTCAGCTCAAAATACCCCACAGATCATTTATTATATCATTTAGAAAATGCCTATTTTGAGTAAAAGCAGAAACAGGCTGTTTTTGTGCATGTCTCTTTAAATGCAAATGAGCTGCTGATCCCCGCCCCCTTTTCCAGAATACAGCTGTGCCTTTACAGCTCTTACCTGCTAATTGCTGGTTTTGATCATCATGTCTATCGTGCTTAAATCATGCATTTTAAAGGCATATCAGTTTAATTTTACATTAGATTAGATTCAACTTTATCGTCATTATGCAGAGTACAAGTACAGAGCTAATGAAATGCAGTTAGCATCTAACCAGAAGTCAGTTGTGTTAAAAAAAAAAACATTCTCAAGTTATTCTTGCTTAAATTGATATGCTGATCATTTCATTTGTAATGATAATTTAATTTTTAACAATGCATGATTGGCCCCTTCATTGTCTGAGGCAAAAAACTGTATTTGTATATTGTCACTGTGTGAAGCACCAATCTCCAGAGAAACATCACGTCTCAGCTACATCAGACTTTTTAGCAGCTGTATCAATGAGTTCACATGTATAGCACGTATAGATTTAACATCAACCCTTTCTAAAGATTTGTTTTGCCATGTAGGCATGGAAAACTGAGATTGTATTAATTTAATATGTTTGTTGGTTTCTTTTAATGCTGCTGTTAATACAGTAAGAAAAAAAACTGTTTCACTGCAAAGTTTTAAATTAAATTAAATTTATGCATTTAGCAGACGCTTTTATCCAAAGCGACTTACAGTGCATTCAGGCTATCAATTTTTACCTATCATGTGTTCCCGGGGAATCAAACCCCTAACCTTGCGCTTCGTAACGCAATGCTCTACCACTTGAGCTACAGGAGCACATATGAATATGATTGCTTAAACATGAGAGAATTCGCTAAAAGCACTGTAAAGGAATTTAAAAAGGATTATGCAAAAGGCAATAAGAATAATACAGAAAAATAATAGTAATTTCAGGGTAATATCTTATATAAGCACTCAAATAACTTTCATCCACCTCTATTTCCTCTTATGCACCTTCACACTGAGGATCAAGAACAAAGCACACTGTAAAGGACCAACTCTCGCTTTTAACAAACCATTAACTATGACTTTTACCTCAGTATATCCTAATTAGCTGCTTATTAATAGTTAGCTAGGTAGTTGTAGTTTAGGTATTGGTAAGGATTATGGATGTAGAATATGTGCTTTATAAACACTAATAAACAGCCAGTATGTTAACAGTAGGCATGCTAATAAGCAACTTGTTGAGAATTGGTCCCTATACTGAAGTGTTACCGAAGTTTTACAATTCTTCACTTTCATCTGGAAAATTTCCATGTTTACATTCAACTCTGCATTCTCTCTCTCTCTCTCTGTCTCACACACACACACACACACACACACACACACACACACACACACACACACACACACACAGAGAGAGATGTTAAAACACTATTGTTCAAGAGAGTGAATAGAAAAAGCGTGAGAGACTTTTCACGGAGTAAAAACTCTGGGCTCACGGCCAACTATTGCACAAGGATGTGAATAGTGTGATTTAATGAGTGAAAACTGCAGCTGAACTCAGGTTTTAATGGGAAACACCAGTGCTTTAAAGATACTATTCTCTGTTTAACAAGAGAATGATTATAACTCTTTCACTAACGGTCAAAGAACATCATCAGCACTTTTTGCCATGACATACGATGCGGGCTAAATTTATATCTATAGAGCGATGATGTTATGTTATACAATCAAAGCTTGTTTTATATCACAACTAGATCTTTCAAGCAAGTTGCTTTTTAAAAAAAAAGTAATAATTATGGCTTTTATTGTGTACTTGTATGGAGAACAAACAGATGTTAGCTTGATTGCTCATTCTTTCTCAAGCTTGCGAGAGCGGAGCACGTTCTGCACGTCTGTCTCTCCTGACTCACGCTGTTCAGTTCATCACTGATGATGGGAACCATCTGAAGGATCATATTCAGACATGCAGAACGTGTCTTGCTCATCCAGGAGCAGCACTGAGACTTCAGCGAACACTCACCTGTCGAAGGCGACCAGCCGGTCCTCCGGTAAGGAGAACACACAGCCCATGATCATAAACACGTCCACAGCGGAGACGCACCGTTAACTACCGCACACACCGGAAACACAAGCCACCGCCACAGGTAAGAAAAACCATCTGTCGTACAAGAGAACGGACACATAAAACACTAAAGCGGAGCTGAAGGAGAGCTTGAATTTGAAGGAGTTGATTCCAGAAGGAGAGCAGAGGCTGTTAGAGCGTCCCTCCTCCATCAGGAACGGTCTGCAGACGACTACTGAGACCCTGAAGCATCAGGTCAATACCCTACGCTCTCAAACACGTGCACCGGCAACATCTGGACGACACACGTCAAGCACGCCGAACACTCACAGAAAACCACGAGAGAGGTCCTTCATCCTCTCATGATCCCAGAGACACAAACAGAACAGTCCTATAGCAACAGTTTCTTCAGACAGCGACGGCGAATGACCGAGGCCCGGCCCCTCCCTCCGGAGAACAGGGTCGCCGTGGCAACCACATCTATCATAAAAGGATCCTCCTGTGACAGGCCAGGCGACGCGGGCAGCGGGACAAATTGGAAATGGTTTCCGCATAAATGGGGAGGGAGAGAGAAAATAGGCTGCACATAATGGAGGGCTTGTGCTGCACCTCAACTTTCCACCTCCGGGGCAGCTCAGAGAAAGACTCGGCTGGCCTCGCCAAATACAAACCGAATCGACATGAGGATTCGAAAAGATATATATACTTTCATAAGCACAGCTTTAAGTAACATAACATAGAGAGAGAGAGAGAGAGAGAGAGAGAGAGAGAGAGAGAGGAACAGCCCAACTATTGAGAAGAAAGAACAGCTGAGTGACTGTAACATAATCCTCTCTTCTTAAAGGAACAGTTCAGCCAAACATTTTAATGAGCTAAAATGTGTTCACCCTCAGGACATCTGAGATCAGGATGAGTTTGTTTCTTCACCAGGTTTGTAGAAATGTAGCACTGCATCAGTGTCTCATCAATGGATGCTCTGCAGTGAATGGGTGCCGTCAGAATGAGAGTCCAAACAGCTGATAAAAACATCACAATAATTCACAGCACTCCAGTCCATCAGTTAATGTCTTGAGGAGAAAAGTTACGTGTTTGTAAGAAAACAAATCCATAATACATGTTCAATCCATAATAACACTTCCTCCAGTGAAAAAGTGTTCTGGTGTGAATCAGGAGAGAAATCTGCACAGATCAAGCAGCGTTTAAACAGCTCTAAACAAATATGTGTCTGGATTTTGATGTGAGAGACAACAGGAGATGCACTTTTTCACTGGAGGAAGCGTTATTATGGATTATGCACACGTATTTTAGTTTAAAACATCTTAATGCTGGATTTGTTTCAGCTTTTGTCTTCTCCAGATGTTAACTGATGGACTGGAGTGCTGAGTGTATTGGTTTTGTTAGTTGTGTTGATGGAGCTTTTCAATAATCCACATTCAATCAATTAACAGTTAGAGACTTGTGAATTAGTTATGCAATGCTACATTTCTACAAACCTGATGAAGAAACAAACTCATCCTAATCTTGGATGGCCTGAGAGTGAGTAAAGTTTCAGCTAATTTTTGGATGAACTAATCCGTTAAAGCTGAAGGGTGAGGACAGATCTTTCATTCTGTATTGAAGCGTTTCCCAATCCCAGTCCACCCCCCCCCCCATATCTCAACATTACTCATTTAAAAAAAAAGAGAAACATATATGAATGAATTGTTCACAGTAGGATCGAGAAAACGCATTTACTAAAAAAGGACAGGGTGAATTTTTTTATTTCAAACCGACTTAAAGATTATATATTTCTTATGGCCTTGTTGGCAATTTTTCTTGGGATTAATTCCATGTTTTGGATCAACAGAATCAAAGTTGTAGTTGATAAAAAAAAATAAGAAAAAAAAAAAAATTGCATGCTTGCCTTTCTTCAAAAAACCAAAAACAAAAGAGCTCTTCTGTGCATTTCTGCTATTCTTTACAGACACAGAACCAAATTCAATTTCTGCTTTCGTCACTAATGAGAAGACAACATCTGTGAAGCAGCTGTTATGTAACATCAGGGGCCGAACTAATGAGTGCAGATATCTGGAAGACAATAACAAGCCATAATCAGCTTGATTTACAAGCTCATTACACATCTCACATGTATCTGTGGTGAGCTAGGGACAAAAGCACAATCATTTAGATTTAGAAAGATTCATTAGGTCAGTAAAAGCTGTTAAGTAATGATTCAACAGATGTTTTTAATTCAAGGGTTTTAAGACAAATACACTACAAGATTGTTCAAAAATTAGGCATCGTACACTTAAACTCTATTTTCAGACACACATGTCATGATTTAAAGGAGAGATCACATGTCTACTGTATGAATACACACACAACACTCCAGACACTGACCTCCTTTATATTCAAGAAATGCCAGAAAAGAATATAAACAATGTCACAATAAAAAGCAATACGTTTAATGAAACCGGTATCCCTGCTTTGAAAATAATGCAGGCGGAAATCTGATTATGCTACTAATCATAGGCTGGATATGACGACACACTGAATGTAATAAAGGTCTATTAGTTTTCATTTACAATCTTAAGACTTAATGCACACATCTATCCATGCCTGCGACTGAATACAATGCAGCTCAACGCTGCAAAAACATGGTGCAAACAGAAATCTCTGAAAGCAGCGGCCTGCCAGCCGTCACACTCATGAGACGAGGAGGAAATCTGAGATATTCACAGTATCCACTTATTCTACATCATCAGCAAAGATGATTAAGACATCTGTATACCATCCCTACAATACATACACCACTGCGTAAAGTTTATGAAGGAGGCAGTGTATTTCTGAGTTTGAGTTCTCATGGAGTTCTGTAGATGATTGAGACAGAAAAGAAAAAAAAATCCAGATATAAATTAGGCAAAGTTTGACATGAGAAGAGGCGATGGCTCCAGCGGACTGTGCTTATGTTAATGCTATCATTCTGTCAGTGCAATAATATCCTTGATTCATGCCTGAATCAGCCAAACAGCCAGAAAGAAACAGGAAAACAAAAACTCATTACAAATGCATTCGGTTTGGTGTTAACAAATAAATGACACAAAAAGTATGCAATTTACATTATATTGCAGATATAATTAAAAACTTTGAGCATTTTTAATGGAAGCCCATTTCTGCCACAGAAAATATATTAGTGCTTAATTTTTCCAGTTTAACTGCATTAAAAATATTAAATGCAGTTAACGCAGGGGCGGAGCTAGGGTTGGCCACCCCACTCACAACTGCTGCCTCGGTCTCTTTTCTTTTCTTGTCAAGGATTGTGTTTATTTTGAGAACGTCTTTACGAGAACATCAAACAGGAGACTATTCAGACACGCACTCCACTCCACCTCAGCGCCAGACGCGAGTCAGACGAACACGGACACGGTTCAGATGACGAGGAGCTTCATCAGAACAACAGTGAACTGCACTCAGATGAGATGTTGTCAGGATACTATGTCAGTAAAAACTAATTTTCCTCTTCTTTCAGTCGTTATACTGCGCTCATAACATGTGTTATGACATAACATTAATTGCACGCACAAATACAGCGGTGCATGCTGTAGCTTGCATCATTTCATATTAAATGAAACTACGTGTCAGATCCACATCACATTCAGCAGCAGCTCTTAAAGTAATAGCAGCCAAATAACCAGCAGCTGTGATGTCTGTTCATCAAAGAACAAAAGAAAAAAAAAAAAAAAAGAGTAAATCAATAACTTTTGTAGCTTTAAGGATTCATTTATATTTAATTTGGAATTTGGTGTTTGATAACTTTATTCAATTTCTGCATATTTGCTACTTGCTGAATATGATACTGGGTTTATGTGAAGATTAGATTAGAAGTACTTTATTAAAGTCTAATATACAGTACAGACCAAAAGTTTGGAAACATTACTATTTTTAATGTTTTTGAAAGAAGTTTTTCTTCTGTCATCAAGCCTGCATTTATTTGATC
The DNA here is from genome assembly GCF_018340385.1 of Cyprinus carpio. Classification (NCBI taxonomy): domain Eukaryota; kingdom Metazoa; phylum Chordata; class Actinopteri; order Cypriniformes; family Cyprinidae; genus Cyprinus; species Cyprinus carpio. The sequence continues at coordinate 4,663,012 of NC_056611.1, forward strand.
AAAAATACAGAAATAAATGTAATATTGTGATATATTATTACAATTTAAAATAATTGTTTTTAAATTTATTATACTTTAAATTATGATTTATTTCTGTGATGCAAAGCTGAATTTTTTAGGATCATTATCACATGATCCCTTTAGAAATCATTCTAATATGATGATTCATTATCAAAGTTGGAAACAGTTCTGCTGCTTAATATTTTGTCAGAACATGTGATACTTTTTTAGGATACTTTGATGAATAAAAAGTAAAAAAAATAAAAATTATATTATTATAAATTAAATTATAAATTATTATAAAAAGAAGCTATGTTTTTCAAATATAAATATTTTGTAATAACAATATACACTACTGGTCAGTAATTTGGGGTCAGTAATTTTTTTTTCTTTCTTTTTTTTAAATAAAATCAATACTTTTATTCAGCAAGGATGTGTTAAATTGATAAAAAAGTGATAGTAAAGAAAATATATTATTAGAATATATATTATTAGAATTTTTTTTTTTATTTTGAATAAATTCAGTTCTTTTTAACCTTTTATTCATCAAAATATATTAGACAGCAGAACTGTTTCCAACACTCATAATAAATCAGAATATTAGAATGATTTCTAAATGATCATGTGATAGACTGGATGTTACATGTGACACTGAAGGCTTGGAGTAATGATTCTGAAAATTCAGCTTTGCATCACAGGAATAAATTATTTTTTTTAAAGTATATTCAAATAGAAAACTATTATTTTAAGTTGTAATAATATTTCACAATATAACTGTTTTTTCTGTATTTTTGATCAAATAAATGCAGGCTTGATGAACAGAAGAGACTTCTTTCAAAAACATTAAAAATTGTAATGTTTCCAAACTTTTGGTCTGTACTGTATGTTCAAATTGGTAGCTCGCAATTATACTGTAATGTTCGTATAGTCGATATTTATGGTTAAATATTAGGAAAAAGAGAATAATTTGAGAACTGAGATATCAGTAGTAGTATGGTATCAGTGATACTCACCTTCTCGGTCATAAAAAAGATGCCATAAAACAAATAGGCCTAATAAAATATACTGTCTTTATTTTGTTTCTACATTCATTTGAAGATTGAGTGTGAAATTATTGCAATACAAAAGTATATGTAAAAACTTTAATGTTAATTGGGGATTAATCGTGAAGGAAATTGAGTGTTTATCACAATTCTGAATTTTTTTTCCCACTTTTTTTTTCCCAGAGTTCTGAGGTTAAATTTCACAATTTTGACTTTTTTCTCAGTTCAAACAACCATTTATTCCTAAATAACAACAATTCAGCTATTTTTATGTACTCTTTGACAAACAGAGTCACAAAATTGAAACGTCTGAAGTGCAAAATTCAACCCCGGTTGGCAATCCCCAGTAACCCGAAAATAGTCTTTGCAACCATACACAGAATGTTGTATGTTATAAATAATCGCAGAAGTACTAGAAAAAAGCTTGTAGTTTTGATTTAAACATGCATTTGTGCTACTCCTGCTCTGACACATCTAATGTAAGAAAAACAAGACAGTGTACAGTGTTAGTGTGACAGCGAAAACGTGTGAAAAAACACAGACAAGCAGACACTGAACACAGACCACAAGTCAAGTGTTGTTTATGCACGCAGACTGCGACGGTCTGGAAAACTGATAACATCAAAACCAGTCATTTCAGTGCATCGAACAGCAACACTTCAACTGCAATTATCCACAACATTCAGTGCTTCAAACGGAAGTTACTTCTCTCACTGAACATGACAGATATCACATGTACAGCTTGATCTTCATAAGTAAATGTAAATGACTTTTATGGAATTTGTTTTTCTAATCCTATTCTAACTCTTGCTGTCTGTGTCTGAAAGCAGGTGATAAATGGAACACAGACGTATCCTTCAACCACGATGACGCTCTTTGTTTTATCTCAGGAACAGCTCAGGAGTGACTGTAATGTCTGGCATTGAGTAAGACCTTTGCCAATGACACTCTTCAAGGCTAAACAAGCAATAAACATTCCCTGCACCTCCAGCGGCCCAAGAAAACACAAACTGACGCGTCTAACCAGGAAGACTGCGATGATACTGACCTTACAGATGATCTCAGTTCTTCTCAGACGTGAAATACTTATATTTCTGAGGTTATATACATAATTATACTTTCAGTTTTCAAGAAATTATATTTTGAATCAAGAAAATGAAGCCTACTTACAGCTTTTGTTTTTTCCAGAAAAAAAAAATAAATAGTGCTGGGAAATGATTAATTGCATCCCAAAATAAATGTTTTGTTTGTGTGTGTATTATTATGTAGCCTAGTATAAAATATTTACATGTATTTGCATGTATGTATTTATATTCATATAATATATATATATATATAAACATTTTTTTTCTTAAATATATACATGCATGTGTGTGTATTTATATACACATATTAAATACACACAGTACACACACATATATTATGTACACAACAACTTTTATTTTGGATGTGATTAATTGCGATTAATCGTTACTCAGCACTAGAAAAAATTAACAGATTTTTTCTAAAATTCTCATAAATGTAACACCATACTTCCAAGTGGAAATTTCATCACATTTATTCCATGGTGAGCAAAAAAATAAAATAAAAAAAACTTTCACTTATTATTATTATTTTGAGGGTGACAGCAATTAAAAATTATAAAATAAAAAAAATTATACTGTATTAATTTTAATTAATATTACCCAGCATTATACCCAGCATTTTCAGGACAGTTTGTGTCACACACACGACACAATTAAAAAAGCTAAAAGTGAATATGTTTTCCAGTTTAACCATTTCTAACGTGCTCCCTCCTCTTCCACACAGGAGCGTGTTTGGAGGTACTCACGTAGACTCTAGCTTTTTGAACTCCGGGATGGGCTCGGCTTTTTTGCGGAAAATCAGCCAGTAGACGATCAGGCCAGCGATGAGCGAGAAGAGGAAGAGGTCCAGGTTACTGAAGAAGGGCTCGTCCTCGTCCATCAGCTCCGGCTGCGCGGCGGGATCGGCCTGAGGGTCTGCCATCGGTACGAGGAGCGCCGCTGCCAGAGAGGAGACAGTCCCCGCAGAATTAGCAGAGAACAGTGTGTGTGTCGTTTTAAGCAAACACAGTAACATCACTACGTCTGATATAAGGGCTGGGCGATAGATCAATATCACGATATAACTTTTCCTCATATAATGTTTACGCAACAAAAGCAGAATGAAAAGCACCACGGCATTGTGTCAGAAATGTGGGATATTCAGATCAAAAATTTATTTTTTATTATTATTATTAATGTAGACATGGATTAAATGTATTAAATGAGTAACAGAATATAATTAGTGATGTAACGATTCACTCAACTCACGATAAACTAAATTTAAATTTTAAAACAAACCCCAAATCAAATAAGCAAGTTACACAAATAAAAAAATCTCTCTATATAAACAAAATAAGCCTTTGTCTGTGCTCTTTTCATTTAAAATGAGACACAACCCCTGCATTTTAATCATCACCCAAACAAAGACACAGTTTACATGCATAAAATAAAAAAGATAAAAGAAGGATAAAGGGCTGAAATGATTCCTTGAGTAACTCAAATACAAAAAAAAAAAATCATGGCTTTGTTTAGTCCATTTACTGTAACTACACACAGAACACTGTGTTTCCCAACGGACCATTATTACTGACACACAACCAAACGCTGGACATATTTAGGACCATAAACCAATATCTGCTGGATAGTTATGATGTCCCTAAGTTAGCTGTGTTTTGTGAAAGACTAAGAGCCTAAATGTCTTAGAATGATGTCTTATTATTCTAATTTAGTGATTATATGTAAGAATTTGGCTCAAAAGATGATGCACATGGTTAGAAAAAATGGCTTTATAAAAGGTTAAAAAAAATCAATTTAAACTTTTAAAATTTAAAAATGTTAATTTATATCACTGCTGTGAACTGACCACCACACAGAATATGAAGGATATCAAAAACAAGTTCATAGAGAGACATTTAAGAGGGTTTATTCTCCAAATAACTCTAATTTCACGTTGCAGAAAAATGTGTTTAGAAGCTGTGTATGGACTCTTGTTCTTGTTTCAAGTTACCTTCCTGTACACCGATTCTTGCCTCTAACAAAAGCCTTCCAAGAAGACAGTGAAGGCGTCTGTCATGCTTGAGCTTTAGTTCGGCTGAAAACTTAAGTTAATCCCAAATGTGTTTAGGGATTATATTTACTACCTAAACTAAAAAGGTTTTTACTTTTTACCTTTTTTAAAGTAATGTGAAATTGATTTTTGTATTTTTACTTATTTTATTTTTTATTTATATTTTACTTGTTTTTTAGTTTGATATATTTGTATTCTGAATGTAATTTGGCAATTAAATGCATTAAATGGGTTTAAGTTTCATGGTTATTAACGTATGCAATTTCAGCAATAAAATTTTAACTTTTTATAAAAAGGAAACAAATTAGTTGTTTATTTTAAGAGATGTATCATATTTTCTTTTGTATATTAAATAGGCTATTGCTCTTTAATAAAGAAAAATGACTTTTTATCCGAATCCTCGATTAATCGACGGAATAATCTGTAGATTACTAAAAAAAAAAATCGTGCTGCAGCCCTAAAAGATTTTAAGAACAAAGTCTATCCGTTTTTACCGGAGGTGATTTAAGCTAAGCTGTAAACACCACATCTGCGCTTGTGTGTGCATCTGCCGGCACCTGCATTTTTCAAATTCACAATGGTTGTTTACAGCCACGCAAAGAATTGTGGGTTATCTGTAGCAGTGAAGGATACACCTCATGCATCCTCTGAATTCCTGTGAAAGATGGTCGCATTCGGAGTGTCATACTTGCTTTTCTGAAATGAGAGCCTCGATGACGTATGCAGCCTTCATGTAGCCAGAAATGAGACACAGCTATTGATCACTACATTAATATTCATCGTTCAGAGGCAAGACGAAAAGAAAATGCCACGTAAACTTTTCTAAAGATAGTCAGTTCCCCATCAAAGATACGTCCGGATAAACTCCTACTCTTCAACTGTATCGCAATTTGTTTAGCATCTCAACTGAATTGAATCGTCACATATTTGAGTCAATTAATCGCTACATCCCTAAATATAATTACAGTATTTTTTGTGATTAAGCTATAGTGTTTGTGCATTTAAACTAAATAATTTTAGACTACTGCTTTGCATACAAAAACCTAGAATCCATACAGTTATATTTTTACTATGGTATTGTGGTGTGCTATATAGACACGCGTGATAATCTTTGTGTTGCGGGAAGCTGCCTCCTTGTCATTTCTGACTTATAACAAAAAACAGAACAATGTCTAAAAGCTGCTACGTGACAAGCTGTACAGCAAATAAGCGAAAAAACCCAAGAAGTACGTTTGTAGTTTTGTCGACCCAAAAAAACGACACAAAAGTAGAGCGCAACATGTTATTAAACACTCGTTTTTTGGGGTCAACAGCTTATGAAAAACATAGTTCTGGGTTTGTTTGTTTTTTTTCGCTTATTTGCTGTACAGCTTGTCACATAGCAGCTTTTATACATTGTTACGTGTTTTTTTTTTTTAATACAAGTCAGAAATGACAAGGAGGCAGCTTCCAGCAACACAAAGTCAATAGAGAGCATTGGATTGGTCAGTGAGGTCTATGAATAATCAGTTGCAAAAACAAAAAAAAAACTCAGCAACAAATACGAGAAATAAGATATTTAAGCAATTTTCGTAAACCTGTCAACCTGGGAAGTTGTTTTACCCTGTGAGCAAAGTCAGTAAGTTTTAGTCCAATGCAATGATATGAACTATTCTTTTGGGTAAAAACAAACTCCTCGACAGGTCAGAATGACTGGAACACACCACGAGGAGCCAAATGTCAAAACAAACTGTTCGAAGCAAGCAAATTCCCATCACTTATGAAATTTACATCTAACCTTTTTAATCTCCCGGCAAACACACCACTATTATCTCATAGCTTTGCTTACAAGCAATGCCAAAGTCCACATCACCACCACAGCAGCTCACCTGTGTGTCCCCCAACGATAATAATCAGTGTGAACTCAATTAATGAATGAACGAGTGTCCACACAATAACCCACACCACTCCAGTCCATCAGTTAATGTCCTCAGAAGACTAAAACTGCGTGTTTGCAAGAAACAAATCCATCAAGACATTTTTAACATCAAATCGTTGCACAAACAAGGATTCATATTTTGGTTTTAAGTTAGAACATCTTGATGGATTTGTTTCATCTTTTGTCTTCTCCAGATGTTAACTGCTGGACTGGAGTGCTGTGGATTATTGTGATGTTTTTATCAGCTTTTATCAGTTTGGACTATCATTCTGACGGCACCCATTCACTGCATTGATGAGAAAACTCAAGAAACAACTCATCTACGTCTCGGATGGCCTGAAGGTGAGCGAACGTTCAATTAAATTAATTCTAATGGCATTCTGAGCATCTAAAAGGAAGTGCAAGAGGGCTCAAAAATGCTGCTTCAGATGTTAGGACTACAAACTGAGGCTGTCTCGTGACTTAACTGTGGGTTAACATGACTGGCCATATTTGATGCTTCCATCATGAAAATTAAAAATTTGGGAACCATGCATCTGACATATCTATTAAACCACATTTCTGAATCTGCCTTGTCAGCATCGGAGAACATGACCCAGCTCAAAATTACAACATCACAGTCATGTCACAGCAGACCAGCCAACTCATAGTGACAGAAATACAGAGTCAACTTCAAGGTTTTCTTTGCATGCATTTTGTGCAGCTAATTAATTATTGTATTCAAGTATATTAATAGCATCTTTAAGCAAAAATCTCACCTTGTACCAAAGGTAAAAGAGATTCACACACCCTTATTACATTTAAAACACGAAATTCAACAAAGAGTGAACAACAAATGAACACTTTTAACGTCTATGAATTACTAAACTACAAATAATATTAAAAAAAAAGAAGATTAATTATAATAAGAAAATCAGTATGCATGTTCTAAAACGTCGTTCAAACACGAAAACTTTAAACTGCAGAATTAACTCTCACATGCAACACATTGGTTTTGCAGCGTGAGGTCTTTTTGTTGAGTTGTTTCTATAAAACTGAAGAACAACAAACTGAGAACTAAAGACACAGTACTCACCCACTGCGAATATAAATGCAGACATTATCACTATCGCGCAATATCTAATAAACGCAAGCTGACTGCTGTGTTGATAACAACTCTGTGAGATGGTTTTAAGACATGTAGGTTCGAGTAAACTTCTTACCTGCACACTCGAGCACTGACAAGCGTTGCACGCGCGACGCGGAAGCCCCTCCGTCATACTCGCTGGACTAATCCACTCCGCCGAGGGGGGAGTCGCGCGATGTTCGTGCATTTATGCATATTTACGTGAGTAAACACTGTCATATGTGTCTGTAGTGTTTGTTAATCGTAGTTTCAAATATGCAGCAGTGTGTCTTTATTTCGTGTTGTGGTGATATGATGCAGTGTAAGGTTTACATAAATTTACCCCCCCCCCGGTAACGCAGTAGACGCTTCTAAAAGAAGGTTTTATAATGTCGAAGATGCAACGTGAAATAATCAATTTCAAAGTGCAGCGGGTTGAAGGTGAGGGTTGTGCAATCATTTGAACAGCACACCGTGTCTCCTTCACGTCCCTGACTCCGCAGTAGACTCTCCTCGGTCATGTTCGAGTCTAGGTTACAAAAATATAGCCAAACGTTTTCCATGTTTTCTTATTAATTCCCAACAAGGTGAGTATTAAGGCCAAGTTTAATCTCTCATCTAAAATCTTTATTATATATTATGCTTTGTCACAAAATTAGAAAAGCATTACTGTTATTTTTGTTTGTTTAATTGCAAATGAGAAGTCTGATGAATTTATAAAAGGCACATGTGTATGCTCAGTTGTGTGCTCACTTGTTTTTTTTTCCAGTGTAAATGCTTTACTCTCTTGTTTTTTTTTTTTTTTTTTTTTAATTAAAATAAGCACTTTTGTTTATTTTTTTGATTAATCAACCTAACTAATTAAAGAACTGCTGATCAAACTGAGCAAATGGGGATTACAGTTTTAATATATGATTTTTTCAACATCCATTCAACAACATAACTTTTAATCCAGGTTTTTCTTTAATCTTATCATAGCTGCTATATCTAGAATCTCGCTGATAATGGTTCTCATTCACTAATTATGTGTGCGCACAAGAATCATGATTCATCGTACTGAAAGTTACTCTGAATTCTAAACACCTGAACCCAGGTATGAAAAAAATCACATACTTTGGGTGTCCATATAAATAACAGTGTTGGGGAAAGTTACTTTTGAAAGTCATGCATTACAATATTGTGTTGAAAAGAAACAAATTTACATTACCTAGTTACTTTTTATGGAAATTCATTTACAAGCAGTGAATTACATTACATTTGTGTTATTTTTTAAATCAGGTCTTGGCTTGCTTGTTTGTTTTTAAGATGAAAAGATTATATTCTGTTTTGACACCAAAAGTGAAATGAATCCGATCAGGCTAAAGGAAATGTAAATTCTCATATGTGCAATAGAGGGCAAAGTTCAAACAAACTGTTCAGCAGTCCTGCCAATATAGATTACATGAAGAATAGGATGCAGAAAAAAAGGTCATATTCTGAGTTTGCATTTCACTGTTTTTATTCATTTTGAGGAATACTGAATCTGTTTTTGACATCTGCCCCTGTGAGAAACCTTTTTTATTCCATTGATACTTTTGGAACAATTTTTAATCAAGTGAATCCGAACATGGTCCTAAGATTTCTAGAGGAAATACATTTTTAACATCTTTTCTAGTCTTCCTTTGATTGATTGCACTTTATTCTCGCCATGAATATAGCCTTAGAAGCTGGTATGGCGTTTAAAAGAAAAGAAAGAAATAAAGAAAGAAAGAAAGAAAGAGAATCTGTTTTTGTAAATGCATGTTCACATTTAGTCTAGAACTACAGTGACATCATGTTAACAACATGTGAATGGGAGAAAACATCCATCAAGAGTTAGACAGTATTCTAGCGTATAATGTGTGGAATTTAATTTAATCCTCTGTTTTTTTTTTTTCAGAATTTAGTAGTATGTTACTCTTCATCCAAATGGTAATATTAGCTATACATTCCATTAGATTTGTGAATTGGTCAAATAAATATGGAGTTGAGTATTGTCAGCATAGCGGTGAAAACAAACTCTGTTTTCTAATGATATCTCAAAATGGTAGCATGTAGATGGTGAAAAGCAATGTCCCCAGTACTGAGCCTTGTGGTACTCCATACTGAACTTGTGATAGATATGACACCTCTACAGTTACTGCTACGTGATAATGGTCAGAGAAGTATGATTAGATCCGTGCCAATGCAATTCCACTAATGTCAACCCAATTTCCATGCATATCCAAAACAATGTTGTGGTCGATAATATCAAAGGCAGCACTAATGTCCAGTAACACTAACAGAGTTGCAACCATGATCAGATAAGAGCAAGTCTCGGATAACTTCGCTCTATTTTGGCACGTCGACCTGTCAGAAAACAATGTTGTGGTCGCCCACCTTTTCAGCTCAGAATTATATCTCATGTTTAACTACTATAGAGGCATCAGATCCAGCGGCAAATTCCAGAAGTTCTGGCTGAGGTAAGACTGCTCTCTGTGGCTTGATGAGCGCTGAATGGCTGTTGAAGTCCTGGAGCTCACATCTCCGAGAACGGCGAGGCACATTTTCAAATAGATGTTATGTTCACTAACAAAGTGCATATTTGATGGGGAAATGGTTGGAGTTCTTTTAACACTAGAGTATCGCATGCCTGGAAAAGGCTCTGAGCCAATCAGAATCGAGGATCAGAAAGAACTTTTGTATAAACATATCAGTTACGTGTTTCTATTAACAAAGTATTGAAAATGTTTCAAAGTATTGAAAATGTTTCATAACAACATGTGGGAAAAAGGAACACATGATAATGAATAATATGGAAAAATCCCAGAGGCATATTATTCATCATGACATCGTTGAGAAATGACATATGTATCATTTCCAGGATTGTGTCATCAGCATTCATTAAAAGTTAATGGACCTTTGTAGTGTCTATTCAGTTACACATCTTGATGTTTATTATTAACGACATTTATTTATTAATTTGTGGTTGTAGTAAGTTAACATATGTGTAGGCTGAATACATTGTAAACATATGTGTAGGCTAATTGGTTAAAAAAGACAAAATGTAAAAAAAACCCACATCATTACTCGTTAATCTGAATACCTCAGGCCTCTAAACACCTCAGACAATATATATTATTACATAAACTATCATTTATTTTGAAAATGTGAACAGTTGTATTTTAGGCTGGACATACAGAAATATTTTTGAACGTTTTCAAAACATGTTATTTGTGAATTTTCATACATGCGCCACCTATTGGAACCAAATATCTCAGGAACCCAGTTTATTGTAACACCAGCGGGCAAAGGATTCTGCTTGGTCTTAAGCACTTTATGTTATTCTCACTGTTTCCAATTTAGTTTGATATAGGTATGATCTCTGATGGTTATCGGTGGATCTATGAAAAGTCTGTTGGATTATACAGCCTCACTGTATCTGTTTGTTTTCATACAATCAAAAGGGACTTTGAGAGGAGTTGTACTCTGGTGCTGATGACTACAAACTACTTTGCATTCAGCTGAAATATAGTGCATTACATTCCCCCCTTAATATCTTATTTGTTTCATTGTATATTGATCATTTACATGCTCTTGTTTAATGCATGTTCATGGGGTCTTCGCATCAACATGACAACAACCTGATCAAATGATTGACAGACAGGGAACATATGATTAGCTAGTTTTTCAATATTATTCTAACATCAGGTAATAGGTACATTGTGTGTGTAGAAAAATCGCTTACAATGGCACGTTCTCTTGGCATTCCTCCAGTCCTCCAGGAGGCGCTGCGGCGGTGAGTCGCGGTTAATGATCGCGTTTGCGTTCGAGGGAGAGACGGGAAGAAACCAAACGCAGCAGCGAGGACGGCATTGAGAGCCTAAAGAGTGTCAAACATGTCAATATTCACTCCTACTAACCAGATCAGGTTAACTAATGTCGCCGTCGTGCGGATGAAGAAAGGAGGGAAGAGGTTTGAAATAGCCTGCTACAAGAACAAAGTGATGAGCTGGAGATCTGGCGCGTGAGTGTTGCTGCGACATGCCCGTCTTTTGACGTTTTTACGTTCGCGTTGTGTTTATTCTGCTATTATAACAGTCTTAAACGCGTTCAATTACAGCTACAGCACTTTTCGAGGGAGTTGTATTGCGTGTCTTTGCTTGTTTATGTTAATACTAGTGTTACAGTGTCAAATGCGTGATGTGTACATGTTTTTTACAGATACAATAGTCAACTAGAGATCCTTTTTCAGTGAGCAAATTAAGAGTTTATTTGACTTTATTGATTGATTAGGGGGTAGTTCCCCCTAAAAATGAAAATGTTCTCTCTCTCAGGCCATCCAAGATCAGGATGAGTGTGTTTCTTTGTCAGATTTGGAGAAATGTAGCATTGCATCACTGTCTCAGCAATGGAAGTGAATGGGTGCCGTCAGAATGAGAGTCCAAACAGCTGATAAAAACATCAAAAAAGTAATCCACAGTGCTCCAGTCATCAGTTAACATCTGGAGAAGACAAAAACTGTGTGTTTGTGCGAAACATTCTGACGGCACCCATTCACTTCCATTGCTGAGACACTGATGCAATGCGTACATTTCTCTAAATCCGTGTTCTTAGAAATGGAAATTTCATGATCACTTTGTTGGACAATTTGTCATTTTCTTAGCTGACATTAATGTGATGTTCACAAATCAACTTTTAGGGAGAAGGATCTTGATGAAGTCCTGCAGACAAACACAGTGTTTGTCAATGTGTCTAAGGGCCAAGTGGCGAAAAAAGACGACCTGTCGAGCGCTTTCGGCACAGAAGACCTACAGAAATATGCAAACAGTGTGAATTTCCAGCTGCTTTATTTTCTTATTTCATGTTAAAGTTTCTAACAACATACATGGGGGGTTTCATTCATGTGCAGATCTTAGCTAAAGGAGAGCTGCAGGTGTCAGATAGAGAGCGGAGGCAGAGTCAGCTGGAGCAGATGTTTCGTGACATCGCAACTATTGTGGCGGAAAAAATGTGTGAACCCCGAGACCACAAGCGGCCCTATACAGTGAGCCTGATCGCGAGGGCCATGAAGGACATTCACTCGACTCTCCGGTGAAGGCCAACAAAAGCACTAAGCAGCAGGTGAGCAGAGCGGACGGTGTGAGGGTCTCACGTCACACACGAGGTCTCTGTGCTAACACTAGCGTCTGTCCGTCCTCCGCAGGCTCTGGAGGTCATCAAGCAGCTGCAGCAGTCCATTCAGATTCAGAGAGCTCACATGCGGCTGCGCTTCGTGCTGCGGCCAGAGACGGGAAGAGGACTGAAGGAGAAGCTCAGGCCGCTGATAAAGACGGTAGAGAACGAGGACTTCGACGAGCAGCTGGAGATGGTGAGAGATGCTCTTGATCGGATATTTTGTATTTAACTGCAATGCTTATGCTATGTGAAGTGCATATATGAAGTTGCTGTTTATATGTTTCAAATAAGACAACACATCCATAAATATACATGTGGGTCAAAGACGGAAAAGTGTTTTAAGTATAAAAAAAAGTGTAATACTGCTTTAAACTGTTGTAGTTTTCCCCCAAAAAATGCAAAAAGTTTTCTGTTGAAAATGTATGATAATTTTGTTTTTGTTTTTCTGAGCAAAAAATAAATATCATACACATTTCCCCCTGATTTACAGAAGACAGTAAAATGTCATTCAGTGTAACAATCTCGTTAGGCATATTTACAACAAAAATCAATTTATGACATATTAAAAGACTAATTACTTTCACCCCAAACACTAATGAGTTGTAATTTAACATTTTTAACATTTGCCACTATGCTAGGTTTTGCCCATGTGTCAGTAAGATTTTTTTACTACTTTTAAAAACACAATAAAATTTAGTATGCTCCATTATTCTTTTAGATGTTTTAATATGTACACGTCAGAATAAGCATGTTGTTTGAATTTTTGCATAAATATTGTTACACTGAATGAGAATGTAACATTATTTCAACCAAATTTTGACATTTTATCCTCCAAAAACTTATTTGAAACCTTAAAAGTAGACATTTTACTTACATTTAATGTGCTTTCTATGGACACAAAATCACTTTTGTACATTTCTTTTGATGCGGACATCTTTCAACACTGATAATAATCAGAAATGTTTCTCGAGCAGCTAATCTGAATATTAGAATGATTTCTGAAGATCATGTGACACTGAAGACAGGAGTAATGATGCTGAAAATACAGCTGCGCATCACAGAAATACATTACAGTTTAATGTATATTCACATAGACAACAGCTGTTTTAGACTGAAATAATATTTCACAATATTAGTGTTTTTGATCCAAATGAATGCAGAAGAGAACTTGTTTGAACAGGTTTATTTGTTTATTGTGCAGGTGTGTCTGATCGATCCCGGGCTGTTTCCGTGACATCGATGAGCTGATCCGCTGTGAGACGAAAGGGAAGGGGACGCTGGAGGTGCTCAGTCTCAAAGACGTGGAGGAAAGGAGACGAGAAACTAGAATAAGCTCCTCATCTAACCAACACATTAAACTGCTGCAGACTCGTTTCATATGAAAGAGCCTTTTTTGATGAGTTACATTCAGGAACAATACTGAAAATCTGGTAAACTCGTTTTAAAAAAAAACTAACAACATGTCCCCAAAAACTAAATTATGCTCAGTTGCGGTAATCTGTTTTCTGTGAAAATGAAATTAACTTTGTTTTAAAATACTAAAAGTAATGATAAAAATAATATACGGGTGAGTGATCTGTAAGAGTGCATTTGTTTGCCTCAATGAAATATTTGCTCTTTGAATAGTTTGTAATTGTGTCTTCTTCTGTTAGTCATCAGCTAGAAAAAAAAAAATCACTGATTTCAAAAAAATGCTGTAGTTTGTGGTCTGGATTCGTTGGATTCACCACTGAATAAAAAAATAAAAAAAACAAAAAAGTAATTGTGACTTTATCAGAATTGCTTGTTTATATCTAGCATTTCTGAGAAGAAAAAAAAAAAAAGTCATTGTGATTGATTAAAAGTCAAAATTACCTTGTAAAAAGTTTTTATTCAGTGGCGGAAATATTATGGCTTCCAAAGATTCTGCTATTCTTTACAATTATAATTATAAATTATAATATTGTTATACAGGTGCTGGTCATATGCATTAGAATATCATCAACAGAATATCAAGTTGATTTATTTAACTAATTCTATTCAAAAAAGTGAAACTTGTATGTTTATATTTCATTCCTTACACACAGACTTATACATTTCAAATGTTTATTTTCTTTTAATTTTGATTATTAAAACTGACAACTAAGGAAAATCCCAAATTCAGTATCTCAGTAAATTAGAATATTGTTGGAAAGGGTTAATATTGAAGACAGCTGGTGCCACACCTAATCAGCTAATTAACTCAAACACCTGCAAAGGCCTTTAAATGGTCTCTCAGTCTAGTTCTGTAGGCTACACAATCATGGGGAAGACTGCTGAATTGACAGTTTGTCCAAAAGACGACCATATTGCCATGACACCTTGCACAAGGAGGGCAAGACACAAAAGGTCATTGCAAAAGAGAGGCTGGCTGTTCACAGAGCTCTGTGTCCAAGCACATTAATAGAGAGGCGAAGGGAAGGACAGAGATGTGGTAGAAAAAAAGTGTACAAGCAATAGGGATAACCGCACCCTGGAGAGGATTGTGAAACAAAAACCCCTTCAAAATGTGGGGGAGATTCACAAAGAGTGGACTGCAGCTGGAGTCAGTGCTTCAAGAACCACTACACACAGACGTATGCAAGACATGGGTTTCCCAATGAGCCCCAACTAAGTATTGAGTGCTTTACATGCTCATACTTTTCATGTTCATACTTTTTAGTTGGCCAAGATTTCTAAAAATCCTTTCTTTTGTATTGGTCTTAATTTATATTCTAATTTTCTGAGATACTGAATTTGGGATTTTCCTTAGTTGTCAGTTATAATCTTCAAAATTAAAAGAAATAAACATTTGAAATATATCAGTCTGTGTGTAATGAATGAATATAATATACAAGTTTCACTTTTTGAATGGAATTAGTGAAATAAATCAACTTTTTGATGATATTCTAATTATATGGCCACACCTGTATAATATAAAATACAAACTTACAATTTTTTTTTTTTTTAAAAAGTGTGTGTATATATATATTATATATATGCTGTATAGCATTAATTTCTCATGGTTTTAATTGCAACAAAAAAAAAAAAAAAAAAAAATAGGGATACATAATTTAACTCCATAAGTAATTAATCAACAAACCTTTTGTATTTGTATTTTTTTTCTCATTAGTTTTGTCTTTTCAGTTTTGGACATTAACATTTTTATTCAAGTCAAAGCCCTGCATTAAAACTGACCACAAACAATCATATCATGTTTTTAATATATAAAAAGAAACATTTAAAATTTTAATTATTCTTATTTACAATTTACAACAGTACATGTAATAACAGTTAAAACATTGTCAATCATGCATAAAAAACGTATAAAATAGCAGATCTGCGTTTGTAAAATGAATGCGCTGGGACTGTTAGGAGCGTTACATTGACGTTCGGGGGCTAGAGATGTGTTCAACACGGTTACGTGAAATACATGAAACGTGACGACCGTACGTCAGATAGCCGTGAAAACTCACAACAGAAAACACTGGAGTGAAAGCCCTAGAAAACATCTGCTTAGTCAAACACAGCTGGAGTTAATTAAGGACACTGCTTCTAAAAAGAACAGGGTTTAGAAAAAAGGCATATTTGATGTGACGATGTACCTGTAGCTCTTCAGATGTGTGTGTGTGTGTGTGTGTGTGTGTGTGTGTTACACAGGCAAAGACACGGCATTCTGCTTCATTCACAAGACTGTAATTCTTCTCCTTTTTGTCTATTTCTATTTCATTAAAAATCAAAGTTTTTTAGTCCCTCTGGTCAGAATAAATAAAAACCCACAAGCCAGGTTAGACAGAAATGTTTCTGAACTCGCTCGCAGCTCAGATGGCGCTGTGTCGTTCTGTTCCGGGTTGTCTTGTGTACGGGATCTTTAAAGGGGTGGAGAGATATAGAAAAAACATGCCATTAACACACAATCTTACTTTTTATACAAGCAAAAGGCAGAAAAAAGATTTATTTAAAATTTTGTGACGCTGGAGCACAAAAGGCAGTCATAAGTGTCACAGGTAATATTTTTGTAGCATATAGACAGCAATACATTGTATGGGTCAAAATTATTGATTTCTCTTTTTATGCCTTCAAAAATCATTATGATATTAAGTAAAGATCATGTTCCATGAAGATATTCTGTAAATTTTCTACTGTAAATATATCAAAACTTAATTTTTGATTAGTAAATATGCATTGCTAAGAACTTCATTTGAACAACTTTAAAGATGATTTTCTCAATATTTAGATTTTTTTTGCTCCCTCAGATTCCAGATTTTCAAATAGTTGCATCTCAGACAAATATTGTCCTCCTAACAAACCATACATCAATGGAGAGATTATTTATTCAGCTTTCAGATGATGTATCAATCTCAATTTTTGTGCTCAATGATTACATTTAACATGCATTTAACTGTTTCCCAACCAGCAATTTTTTTTTTTTTTTTTTTTTTTAAAGTTGCCAGCCACCACCATTCATTTTTGATCGTTTCCACACAAAACTTTTATTTATTAATATCTGACCATGCAATAAGTCAAAAAATAGATCTGAACCTTTGCTTTTTAAACAAACAAACGGTTTTTTTATTCTAGCTTTATGCATTTTTATATAAACTCTTGAAGATTAATAAAAAAATGCAGCATTTTGAACAAAAAGTTGAGAAAATTGCATTTTTGCTAAAGACTACATTTGTTTTTAGATTTTATGGTCAAAACACACACTTCTGTCAGCACCCACAAAGCTTCACAGCCCTAAAACACTTCCTGAGTACACATTTCATTCAAGTAACTTTAAGCAGTTTTGATTAACATTCTGTTTAATGTTTGATCACACATGCAATGGCTTGCTTCTGCTTCTTTCTTCACTTGTGTTTGAATCCAGAGATTCAGTACTCTTTCAGAAGATGTGTAATAGCGCCCCCTACAGTATATCAGTGATGTCAGGAAGGAAGTGTGCTGACCTGCTCGTTCATGATGGCAGGAGAGCTCGGTCAGCATGTCTTTATAGTGAGCTTTTCATCTCCTCCTGATACTCCAGCTGATCTTCTTTTTATGAGACGCTCGTTCACCTTCAAGGCCTGACCACACGCGTCTGCGAACTGCCTGAGGACCACAAACAGCAAACCCGGATCACTACAGCTCTGTTAAAATCATCTGATACACTCCAAAACTTTGAGCATTGTTTAGCTTTCAGTGCATTTTTTTTAACATCATTGAAACATTCCGCTTTAGAAGTTTTATCATAGATGTTCCAGCTTTAAAACTTCCCAAAACAAACCAAACTTCTGTGGTCTAACTTCCCTGCTTTAAATGTATGTCAGGGTTTCTGGACATCTTATAAAGATCTTAAAATATCTGAATTTACACTTACATAAATGAAGGCCTCAAAAGCTCTTAAATCAGAGCAGAATTTCTTAAATTCATACAATCCTGGCATTTAATGTTGCATGAACTGCAAAAAATGAGTATCTAGATACAAATATCTAAAAACATCCTTAAATGAAGACACTGTGCTGGAGATGCAAACGCAGATATAGAGTCTTTGTTTTCTAAGAACTGAACAAATTTAAGTGCGTTTAAACAAAGAAATATCTATCATGGGGAATGAAAAACTTGTTTTCCCTTTAAATGAAGAGTTCATCGGTAGATATTTGTGTTTTGTTTTAATAATGAACTCAATGTATTTTGATCATGACTTTCTTATTTTAGGTAATTTTGCTTCTCAAGTAAAATGTATTTTGACAAACTCTTTAGACATCTGCAGTTGTGAAATTAACTGATGAAGGACATTTTTTTTGCAGTGTGATCAGAAGGTATAGTAAAAGTTTATTACTATATACTAGTGTTGGGTAGCAAAGCTATTCAAGCCTTAAGCTGTTTTTTTGTGTGTGTGTGTGTGTGTGTGTGTGGTGTGTGTGTGTGTGTGTGGTGTGTGTTGTGTGTGTGTGTGTGTGTGTGTGTGTGTGTGTGAAATCAAAATCAAATCAAATGTAATGCAGATCTGTTGGAAGTTGTATTTTCAAACTTTGAAATGTTGCTAATTCGAGATACATTTTACATTTAGAGACCACATTGATCTGTTTCAAATTCAGTTTATTTGTTCTGGACTTGAGAACTAATTCTGCATGAGAATGAAGGAAAATTCTGACGCCAGTTATCATTTATACTTTGCGTGAGGAAAAGTTCCTTGATGCGGGAACGCAGAGGTACCTGAAGATCTCTTTCAGGAGTTTGACTTGGTTGTCTGGGTATTTCTTGGCGTTCTTCTCCTCGAGGAAGGCTCGGGCGTAGGCCATGGGCCCAGCGTTTTACCTAAAACAACATAATGAATTCATGAAAATTCGCATCCTTATTTCACAGTCTTAGTCAAGATGCTAGAATGCTCATGCTGTAACTGGTACACTGTGGTTTAGAAATGGCTAGATACTGTTGGGAAGCTCACTTTGGAAATGTAATAGGTTACAGATTACCCTATTTAAAAATGAAACAATTAAGGTCACTATTTCAATTACTTTTCTCAAGTAATGTAACTTATTACATTTGTGTATTTTTGATTACTTCCACATTTTTTTTTTTTTTTCTAAAGTGTTAATAATTTTCAAGCATTTAAAGCAGGCAGGGTTAACCTTAAATGCAGGTTTGAAATCATAAGATGCGGTTTAATAGAAACCTGGAGAAACCTATAGAAATGCCTTGGAAATAAACAGTTAATCTTAAAATAGGTAATAGGAATAGGAAATAAAACGGTTATGGAATAAGCATGTGCCCTAAGTTCCTGAAACATTGGCGTCTCATATTTTAGAGCATTCAATGCAATTTAGGAAGAAAATCAATCAAATCTGTATGTGTGTGAAAATATTCAGATGCAGCCCTCTTTGTAATCGTTAACATTTTCACGAGCAACACGTTTTTTCTCAGTAACTGTAACAGATTACAGTTATTTTGTAATTCAGTGACATGTAACGAGTTACCTCCTCAACACGTGCTCGTTC
Organism: Cyprinus carpio; assembly: GCF_018340385.1. NCBI lineage: Eukaryota > Metazoa > Chordata > Actinopteri > Cypriniformes > Cyprinidae > Cyprinus > Cyprinus carpio. Next base: position 4,682,362 of record NC_056611.1, read on the forward strand.
TTCAGAAGATCTCGTGCATGGGCACACCTTCACGCTGACGCTGCCCTGCAGTTTGGAGCTGCAGCCGGATCATGTCCACCTATCGCCGCCATGCCGCACAGCCTGATTGAGTTCAGACACTTTGCGGCTCATCTCGTCGATCGCCCACCTCGATGGGTTCATCTCCGTGCTCTGCTGCTCCACCACCACCTCGATAACGCTTGAAAAATGATATCAGGAGAACTTCAAGAAGGGAAAACTGGAGCTCGCTGCAGAACAACGCATTTTGACATGCAAAGTCAGAACCGCAAAATAAAAACAGAATTCTGACTCTTTTCATTGCAATTTTAAGTTTACATCTCGCAATCCTCGCAAATCTTTCTTTCTCTGAATTCTGTTTTTGTTTCCACTACAAAATTTTAATAAAAAAGGTAATTACAACCTTAATTTTAAAATGCTGACTTTCTTTTTTTTTGTTATTGCAAGTTCATCTCACAATTCTGACTTTTTTTTTCTTAAAGTTGCGACGAGGAAAGACCGAATTGCAACCACATACAGTAAGAAATTCAAGATATAAAATCACAATTTTTTATTTGCAATTCTGACTTTCTTTTTTCTTGCCATTGCATGTTTCCTCACACAATTCAGAATTTTTCTCAGAATGACAGGAAAAAAAGAAGTTTTCGTGACATATCTTTTTTACAGATATAAACTTGATATACATTTATATAATCTGTGATTTTCCGGAGATGAAAGTTCTACATTTTTTTTTTCTCAGACTCTGCTTTTTTTTGTTTCCACCACAGAATAAAATGATAAAGGTAACTTTTTATTTCACAATTCTTACTTTATAACCTCACAATTCGGTAGGGATGTAACGATTCACATCAACTCACGATTCGATTCGCTTCACAATTATATTATTTTTTAAACAAAAAAGATACTTAAGACAGATTATGAATTAAATTGTCCTTTTATTATTGCGTGGACAAAAATTATATATAACTATAATAAGATACTAATATAGCACTTGCATATATTGATTGATCTTTTGTTGGTTTTGATTGCTTCTATTGTCCTCATCTGTAAGTTGCTTTGGATAAAAGTGTCTGCTAACACTACTAAATTTGAAATAGAATGTAAATGTAAATAACAAAACTGAAAACTGAAATTTTAAAACAAGACCCAAAATCAAATAAAATAAGTAACAATAGAATAAAATCTCTTCATATAAAACAAAATAGGCTTTGTCTGTGCTCTTTCCATTTAAATTAGAGGGGCAACCGCTGCATTTTTAATCATGAACCAACAAAAGATGCTTGCATAATATGCAACTGAGCAGTTGATCTAAATTAGATTGTATAATTTAGAAATTTGAAGCAAAAACAGAATGATTTGACTGATTTGAAACTAATCAAATATATCTGCATGAAACAGAAACAGCAGACGAGCTGAACGAGACGCAGATTCACTCTCTGCCAGCAGGTGGAGCTTCAAAGCGTTTCCTTGGTTACCGCCGTAAACCAAGCACTTATCTGAACACTGCGTCAGGTGGCGCTTAAAAAAGCGGTTTCCTTGGTTAAACCGGGACGTAAACCAACGCACTTATGAACACTGCAACCGGTGGCGCTTAAAAGCGTCATGTTCCTTGGTTTACCTAACGCGCGTAAACAAAGCACTTATGAACACTGGCAGCAGGTGGCGCTTAAAGCGTTTCCTTGGTTACCGCCAGTAAACAAAGCACTATATGAAACACTGTCACGGGCAGGTTGGCAGCTTAAAGCGTTTCCTTGGTTACCTGCGTAAACAAGCACTTATGAACACTGCGGCAGGTGGCGCTTGTAAGCGTTTCCTTGTTTACCCGCCGTAAACAAAGCACTTAAAAAAAATGAAAAAACACTGCCATCAACTCGTGGCGCTTAAAGCGTTTCCTTGGTTACCGCGCGCAACACAGTTCAATTACGAACAACTGCCGCAGTTGCGCACTACAGGCGTTTCCCTTGGTTTTACCGCTGTAAACAAAGCACTTATGAACTTTAATATTGTTTTTATACAGACATACGAACGCCCCCTCAGACATACATTCATGTAAACTCCTGCCTCTAAATTAATCGCGATTTGTTTAGCATCTCAACAGGATTGAATCGCAACATATTTGAATCGATTTTCAAAACCGGCTCGCGGTTAAGTCGTTACATCCCTACAATTTGGATTTATTATCTCTCGCAATTCAACACTTTTTCTCTCAGAATATGAAAAAAAGAGAATTAGTCTATCATACTCATACGCTTACAGCACCATTCAACTGTTTTTCATAAGATCAAAAGGTCTCAAGGTGGTGTCTTTTTGATTGAAATGGTGTTATTTTGAAGTCGCCTCACTGGTCGTTGTGATGGTTTTTTCTTTTGCAGCAACTGCTCCTCCACGTCCCCAATGTTTTTTTCCCAGAAAGCGTGAACCGGGCTTTCAAAGACGAAGCGACTGATGGTTGTGCATGCCCGCTCAACAGTCGGTCTTCTTCTCCATGCAGTTCCTTCGCATTAAAATAAGGCACTACGTAGGTCACTGGATGTAGGCAAATCTGGGGTCCAGGTCTAGTTCGGTTTCACCTGCGAAAAACACACAGCCACAACATCCTTCCCTGATTTTACTGATTCAGATTAAGGAGATTCTTCATTCGTCAGACGAAGAGCCAGCAGAACAAACCCTTGTTGGAGTCTTGGATCATCTTGACTTGTCCCGCTGCCAACTGATGTCGTGTACAGTAGAGTGTGAGGCCAGTTCTTTGAGAAATCTCCGGACAGAGTCCTGGTGAGCTTCGGCTCTTTATAGATAAACGTCCTTACTCTCCTCTTCCTCAAAGAAGGCCCTGGTGAACACAACACTGACCAATGAACTAGAGATCTCACAGTTTATTGGAGCCTCTAGTTACAGAGTTCATCCTCTCCACCTTATTTTGCACAGGAAGATAGCTATTTTTCCGGTGAATGTGCCCCATGGTTTCTCAGTTTTTAGGTTGTCGACAGGGTCCCGTCTACCAGCAGAGGCTCCAAGCAACAGTTTGCTCATTATTGTTTCTACTTTAAGATCTCTATTTTAATATTTTAAACAATGGTATCTATAATCAGATAAATAACATGTAACTGTTATGTTTTTCAGGTTAAATATAGAGCGCAATCCCATTAGCACATTCTCTAGCACACTATTATCAGTAATGGCCTGAATCTGCTGTAATTTTTCAACCAATCACTGGCATCTAAGATAACATATGTTTTAGTTCCCTGAATGCTCCTGCCGTTTATGATGACAAATCAGGCGATATCAAAGATTTCCTCATTCATCCATTCTACAAACTGCATACTCGTATTACCACTCTTACTACTTTAGCATATCTTTATATGGTAGAACTAATAAGAGTAGTCTCTAGTACACACTTCCCTTGAAATCAAGCAATCACTCACTTTATTCCTGAATACAAGAACAACCCGTTTTGAAACAGAATTGGTTGAATGAATGAATCCAATGGACTCACTCACTAAGACAGTGACTTGTCGCCACCTACTTTCGTAGTTTTTAGTTTTCATATTTAAAGTTTAATATTTCAATAGTTTTACTATATTCTGTATATTTCATATGTAATCTCCAAACATTATTTATGCAGTTGTATCTTTAAGTGTAAATGCATTCGCATGGCACCTCCTGGGCAGTGTGTGTAAATACATCTAAATATATGTAGCTTATACAGTCACCAACATGGATTATATTGATACTGATTTCCTTTGACTGGTTGCATATAGTGTCTTATTATTCTAACATTGCATTTATTTAATAAACTAATATGAATTAACATGCATACATTTAATAAATTAGTAAATGCACCCTTGTAAAGGGTTAAAAAAAGGCCCTGGAATCAATTTAAGGTGAAAAAATATCATCCCTTAATGGGAAATTTGGTTTTTTTTGTCACTGGTTTAGGAGTTTTTATCCTTTTATCCTGAATCCTAGAAGAGTATAGAAATGCTCACTAATGTAAGATGAATAAATACAATAATAAAAGTACAGTAATGGTAAAACTTTAAGTATTTACTCTGTTTGCGCTACAAACCAGTGTGTTTATGATTACAATAATATATTCACATGAAATGATGACAAATGCCAGTTTGCAGTATCAAGAGGAATTCTTAACAGTATATTCAATCTACAAATAGCCCACCTGCTCTTATGTTAAAAATAAGGAGGATATAACAGCTTTTGCTGAGGGCCCAGTTGTTAACACAACAGTAAATGCAACTGCCGCTGTTAAAAGGACAGCAGTGTTTGACAAAGCACAATGAACTCAACTTCTGTAATGAAGGTTAACATCACACTTAGATGTCTCTGTCTGAAACTCTACTTCATTTACCTGAAATCACTCACAATGTACACACACATTATTACGCTCATGATTATAATCTGGCAGGGAAGATATCAGTCCATGAGAAATATTATATCAACCATGTGTACTTGTCTGTGTCACACATATTATTAGCGTGTAGTGAGAAGATTTAAGGAGTTAAGAGTGACGCGCAGAACAAGCTTAAACTAAACTTACCAACATGCCTGATAGATACACAACACACGGAGAGAACAGAGAAGTGTTTAAACAACACCCAAGAGGACAGTACGGACAGTGAATATTCCTATTTGCCTTCATTAACTTGGATTAATAAAACTCATACTAGTATCATTCTCATTTGAGTTCCTGCAATGCTTGATGATTCCAAACTAATCTAAGTTGGATTTTATGTGCTTACTGAGTTTTTTTTTTTTCATTTGTGACCCTGGAGCCCAACTATCGCTAAGGGTCAATTTTTTTGAAAAAAGGAGATTTATACCATCGGAACGCTGAATACATATCTCCTCCTCAAAGAAAAAAAAAAAAAATGAAAAAAAAAATAAAAACTAGGATTTGTAATTAGGAGGATAAAGTTTGTCTAGATACAACTATTTGAAAATCTGGAATCTGATGGAGGCAAAAAAAATCTAAATATTGAGGAAAATCATCTTCTTTAAAGTTGTTCAAATGAAGTTCTTAGCAATGCATATTACTAATCAAAAAATTAAGTTTTGATATATTTCTGGTAGAAATTTACAATATATCTCCATGGAACATGAGGCTTTCACTTAATATCTTAATGATTTTTGGCAAAAATAAAAATATCTAATTTTGACCCATACAAAGTATATTGTTGGCTATTACTACAAATATACCCCAGCCACTCCAAGACTGGTTTTTGTGCTCCAGGGTGCATATGAAATTTTAAACTCTATTCAAGGTTTAAGTCCATTCCTGAAACCAAGACTGAATTCTCACACCAAAGACATTTACCAAAATGTGTGCGGCTGTACAAATTAGAGTTTTTTTTTCAGGTTGAGTCTTTATTTATTTTTTTTTTTTTTCCAGTGTAGCTATGCACTTACAAAATAGCATGACTAATAAAATCTGCTAATGTTATCATGTATTAGCTGGAGCTTTTTCTTTGTAAGAATCAGTGCAGTTTCATCAGATCTCTGAAGGACTATCAGGTGACAACCGCGCACGCGTCTCATAAAGTATGACTTCCAAAGGAGTGTTTGCGTGTCTCACCTGTCATAGAAAGCCAACATTCGGCGTCAAACAGGCGTTCTCAGAGTTCACCACCTCTAATACCTTCTGGTACGGCCCGGTGAATGTCGTAGTACAGCTCTGATAACCGCTACAGGACACACACAGATACAGTTCATCAACACGTCCCTTGTGTTTTCCCTTACCCAGTCCACTGATAAATCCAGAAAAACCAAGTACCTTGGGAAATCGTCGTCTCTTCTCGAAGACAGCTATCCCACCCAGGTTTGTTGATCTCTGCGATGAGCTCATTACCTCTCAGACTTCCAGAGGTAACCCACACACATCCTCCAGCTGCTGCTCCACCAGCAGTGTCCTACAGGACAGAGAGGAGCACTCAGCACATTATAAACTTTTCCAGCTCCTCTGAGGGTGTGTGGAGAGATTCTGCCACCTCTGTGTCCGGAGTGGTCCTGAGTGCCGGCGTCCTCCTTCATTGCCTGCTTTTGCCCCTCTTCTTTCACATTAGGAGAGATGTTCAGGAATGGCGGCCCAGCCCATACTGGAATGATGCTGTGGGTTTGTATACACAAACACAGGGAGTATGTTACCTTCATTTATTTCATCTGTGTACCCATCCATCAATTTGTCCATTTTAGGTATGTCGTCTTTGTATTCCAACCATTCAACTCATGCATGGATCCACTCACATATCCATTCCTAGCCATCTTCACATCCAAACATCTATCCCAATCTACATCCATCCACTTTACCTCTCTTTTCTGTTTTTAGTCATACATTAGCAATCGCACAATAATTTAATTTCAAATGATCACCCCGGTTCTATTAATCATAAGCAAACACTGTTTGCATTTGTGATCACTGTGACAGTATGTGGCACATTGCAAGGGGACATTCGTGTCTTCAAGCAGCATTTGCTTGAATCGTAGTGTGGCACATGAGGGTGAGCTGGGAAGCGGGGGAGTGCTCGTGGACACGTTCATTCACACACTCAGGTCTTACATGCACGTTCCACATTATGTATTTTCACAGGATGACAAAATCCTTTTACCTCATGCGAAAGAATTCAGGAAGACTTCTTTTTTAAAACACAAAATGTAAAAAAAATAAAGCCTCATTAAAAGCCACTTACCTTTCATGAGATAAACAGAAGCCAATTCCAAGTTAAAATTAATCAGAAAAAAAAAGAAAAAAAAAAAGTGTATTGACTTCTGGCATTCATTTACATTCATACAGCAAACATGTATTTCTTAAAGGAATAGTTCACCCAAAAATGAACATTTGTGAAAATGTACTCACGCTCAGGCTATCCAGATCGAGGATGAGTTTGTTTCTTCACCGAGTTTGTAGAAATGTAGCATTGCATCAGTGTCTCAGCTAATGGATGCTCTGCAGTGAATAGGTGCCGTCAGAATGAGAGTCAAACAGCTGATAAAAACATCAACAATAATCCTACAATACTTACACTTCCTCCAGTGAAAAGTCCATCTACTGTTGTCTTCTCACATCCAAAGAAGCCACACACATATTTGTTTAGAGCTGTTTTTGGACTGTTTAGTGGCTTGTCAAACAGTGCTTGATCTGGAGCAGATTTCTCTCTCTTGATGCTGGATTTGTTTCAGCTTTGTCTTCTCCAGATGTTAATTGATGGACTGGAGTGCTGTGGATTATTGTGATGTTTTTATCAGCTGTTTGGACTCTCATTCTGGCGGCACCCATTCACTGCAGAGCATCCATTGCTGAGAGCACTGATGCAATGCTACATTTCTCCAAACCTGATGAAGAAACAAACTCATCCTGATGCAATGCTACATTTCTCCAAACCTGATGAAGACATAATTTTAATTTTTGGGTGAACTATTCCTTTAATATTGAGTGTTTGCTTTGTTTTCCTGTTAAAACCAAAAATTGCCGAAACAGGATGAATCTGACAAACTTAGGTTTATGCTTTTATTCTCTGGAAAGTATGGACTTATCTGTATACTGTACAGTGCAAAAGCTTACAGTACGGGCACATTTAAATGCCTCTACAAGAACATCAGGAGACCTAAAATTGATATGAGTCTTTTTTGCACAGTACTGCTGCTATCAGAACATCATGGGAAAAAAGACAAAATGAATAAGAAAAAATGATTTTTTACAGTGTACACTGACTTAACTTAAGTTTTGGACGAGGCCAAGTATGTAACTAAACATTTTAGTGAATCTGTTCCTTGGCCACATTTGCTTTTGGTTCACTTACTGTAGCACTATTTCCTGTAAAGCTCCAATGAGAACGATAAGCTGTGTGAAAAGCGCTACACAAACAAAACTGACTTGACATGTAGGGTTAATGTGAACTTATCATCAGCTTGAGAAGTAGCTCTGTAATAACCACTCAGTGTTTAGTTTAGACAGAAAGACAGACTCGGACCCCTGAAGGGGTGAAGGACACTGCAGGACGGGGAGGCGGAGGTGCACTCACTTTCTCCCATCTCGGGAGTTAGTAAGGGGCTATAGAGTTAATTACACAGGATCCCTCTTTGCTCACACTTGAGATCCGACCCTTCTCAGACTTCCAGTAACCTGTGATTTGCAGAGGGGCATCAGGTTTAACACAGTTTTACTCACAACCTAGGGCTGAGCAGTATGACGCGATGCACCGAGGAGATTTTTGCTATAATGTTAATGATGATATGAAGTGGCATTGATAAAACTTCCACACAGCCGTTAATTTGAATATTCAGTAAAAAAATAGCTATATTAACATTATATTCAATTAGCCATACTGTAATAAGATTTTTTTCATACTGCTCACCCCCTATTTCATACTTACTTACTACTTAAGGCAAGCGCTCCAGCCATGCATCTTATCTGTACACTCATGCATCTACTGTACACTCATGCATCTACGCCAGCCAACACACTCATGCTGTGAATGCATCTAATTACAAGGCCACAAAAACTCACAGTATAAGGAATAAAGCAAGTGGCAGGAAGGAGCTAGAGCAATTTTTTCATTATGACGTGCAGTCACTGAAAAAAAAAACAACAACAACTGAGCAGCAATGGTCAAACAGCATGTCAAACGAAAGCTCAATAGGAAGGCTATTTATGCGATGTTTGCAAAGAAAAAAAAAAACTCTTGCACTGATATAAGCAGGCATTACTAAAACACTGATCGCCACAAGCAGCTGCTCACCTCTCCTCCTCAGAGACTCTGCTATAAGTGCTGAGATGTGGATGTAGCCATGGCCGCCTGGAGTGGACAATGAAAAGAGTTTTCAAAATTTCATTTTTAAATGAGATACAAAAAGAGCAAAATTCAAATCTGAGGTGCCGGTTTCAGCATGAATGAACCTTTAAGGGTGCTTTCACACTTGGTTTGCTTGCCTGGTTCAAACCCAAGTTCGATTGCTTCAATCAAGCCAGCAGCTGTTTACTCGATACTTACTAACGACGTTGCAGGAGAAGGCGGGAAATGCATCACATTGCTCCCTGCACCTTTATATATTTAGCATTTTTGAACCATTCATTCCCTTTCAAGGGAACTTCGAACTGCGCCCTCTAGGGGTCGCTATGGGGGAACACCTCGGCCCCCCCCCCGTGACCCGTGTCTGAAGCATACATTGAAAAAAACACCAACGAGTTGGCCGGAGACAAGCCTCTGACGTCACTACCGGTGCGACTATAAAACAGGCACCGGGATAACACGTCATTCTCTTCTTCGTCTCACTGACTTTTGTTTGAAGCGTGCATCTGAAAGAACCGTAAGACGCCTCTTTCTCTGTCTATCATGGCGACTACTAGCAGCGTTTAGACAATGTATGCATCTGTGTCGGCGTTATTTGACACCCGATGACACACACAATCTTTGCGTTATTTGTTCGGGTAAAGAGCACGCACGCGCGATGTCTTTGAGGAGGCATCTCTTCGTGCATTGCGAGCGTTTTTTTCAAGGAAAAGCTCCGCACCCTCCTCGTTTTGTCTCTCTTTCCGAGAAAAAAAAAGGCAGCCATCTTGCTTCCCGCGGTTCAGGAACCGCCGCTGCTGAGGCACGGAGGAGAATGCGCTCGTGAGAATTTCAGGTGGATCTGTCTGAATGGTTTAAAGAGGGATTCTTTCCCTTTCGCGCACATAATGGCGGGGCGGACGAGAGAGAGCCTCGGGAGGATGATGTTATATCTTTAACACTTTCTGATACTGAGGTTAGTGCTCTGGCTGGGTTTTTAACCCATGAAAAGCAGGGAGATATTTGAGAATGGTGAAGAAGCATGAGGCTGAGCCTTCTCAATTCTCCTGTTCCCGTCGTATGTAGAGCTGTTGGGAGGTTATGGATCGCGACCTCGATGAGCCGCTATCTTTCCGACCATGAGCCCTCCAGCGCATGTGAGCTCTTGCCCTTTCTGCCTGCCTGAGTCCATATACAGAACGAAAGAAGTGAAAGAGTCCGCTTTTCTTCTCGCGATCCATCGGTTTCAGCATAAGATTTTTGCCGACATCGAGGCGATGGCGCTGAAACGGCTATAGAGAGGCTAGCCCCCCTGTAGAAAGAGCTTTCTTTCTGGCCGCTGAGACATCCTCTCTTAATCTCCCCTCCTGCCATCTAAAGCCCCTTCCAGAAATACCTCTCAGCTTACCATGGCATAGCATACGTCAGCAGCAGTTCAGGCTGTGCTTTATTTACACCACGATGGATGGTGTGCTTCAAGCATATCAGACCTGATCTCTAAGAGACCTGGATATAGGCGAAGCCTTTTTTTCCCCGATCAGGTAGCCGAAGCCGCGCAGCACCACAGGCCTCTCTCCGGGCTATTTCGGGCAGGCCGCCTCTGCCAAGCAAGCTTAGGACTATGGCGCCACATGGTGGTAGCTGAGAGACTTCTGTGGGTGAATCCCGTCAGACACCGGGAAGAAAGAAAAGGCTTTGCTTCTCGGTGCTCAGGTTTTCACACCTTCTGAACTTGTTTCGTATTTCCATTGAGACGGTGATATCGGAAGTTCGGGGAGGCGAAGTCGCACTCCTGGGCTAAGCTTTCACAAGCCTTCGTTTCCCACGAAGGTCCAGGTCTGACCCCAAACAACATAGGGATCCTGGCCTAGTCCCTCGATCTTAGGACTCCAAAGACAGGCCAACAGAAGGCTGGCCAGTGTCTGCGACTCCACGCTCCGCCCCCACCTGGGCGGCAGGGGTAATAGAATGAACAGTCACAAGGGAGATTAAGCAGAACCTAAGGGATGTGGATCCAGACGGGCAAGCAGTCTCGTCTGGAGTCAGAGTGAATCTCGAGGTAGCTTACTCATTCCCTGTAGATCTGTTGAGCAAGCTCCTTCAGCAAGCTTTTAAGCGAAGCCAGCAGTAGCCCCTGTGTGACAGGCAAGACTTAGTATTAAAATGCCAGGTTCCTAGCCGTGATCCCTTTAAAGGAATCTTTCCTGATTCCAAGCCTTCTGAAGCTACACCGGCCGAAGCCCCAACAATGAAGTTTGGGTATGTAGCTTAGCCCTTTGTCCATAAGGGGTCCTGTCACAGACAGCCATCTAAACGTCCAGGGGCAACTCCCATGGAAATGGTAGAGTTGGTAATTAGTGTTTGCCATGATTCTGGCCTGCACTCCCCTCAGCATTGTGGCGTGGTATACTGTTCCCCATGAGCACCCCTAGGTGACGCATTTCGAATGTTCCCTGAAAGGGACACGTCCCCAGGTTACTAATGTAACCATGGTTCCCTGAGTAGGAACGAGACACTGTTGTCCTCTAGCTCACTGCCGCCATGCTTCTGACACAAGCTTTCAGAACGAAGAAGTGAAGGACGCGTTATCCCGGTGCCCGTTTAATAGTCGAACCGTGTAGTGACGCCAGAGGCTGTCCGCCGCCAACTCGCTGGTGCTTTTTTTATATGATGTTTCCAGACCATCGGGTCACGCATGAGGTGTTCCCCTATAGCCACCCCTAGAGGACGTGAGTGTCTCGCTCCCTACGTCCGGGAACTATGGCTTACCTTCCGTGAATCTGGAGACGCTTTGTTTACAAGGCTTCAGTACATAACGCCACTTTCCTCCAGTGAAAAGTGTGTCATCTCCTAAGTTGGTTCTCACATCAAAATCCAGCCACATATTTGTTAAGAACTGCTTAAATGCTGCGTGTCTTTCTCTGCCGATTTCTCTCCTGATTCAGAATCTTTTGTGAAACACTTTTTCACTGAGAAAGTGTTATTATGGGATTATGGACTACCTATGGATTTCATTTGCATAAGCTTTTATCAACTGGTTTGGACTCTCATTCTAACGGCACCCATTCACCTGCAGAGCATCCATTGCTGAGACACTGATGCAATGCTACATTTCTACAAATCTGATGAAAGAAAACAAACTCATCCTAATCTTAGATTGGCCACAGGATGAGTACATTTAATTTTTTTTTTCAGTTTTGAACTATTCCTCCTCTTTAAGAAATATTTCCCCAAAACTTTTGTAATTCCATTACTGAATTATTCACCCCTACATTTTTTAAAATGTTATGCAGAATGTTAGGCACCGGACAGTCACCATTCTCTATTCATGGTATATATTATAGTATTGTGATTCAAGGCTGTCTTCTTTCTAGCATCGTGGTTTTTGTGTTACACAAGCTCCATTCATGCATGAAAGCAGCTAAAGATCCTCTCGATGAAGTCTCCTGACCTCAACAGGCCCCGTTTCTAACATGGATCTTGGCCTGCTCTTACCAGGTGCTGAGTCGGGGGCTGGCGGGAGTTGGCAAGGGTATGCAGGTCCACCAACATCCCCGGGGCCCTTCTCAGCCTTTCATTTGGGGGGTGGCCATCGGACGGGGTCCGATCCCTGGTCAGGTCCTTTCACCTCAGCTGGGAAGGGTGTTCTGGAAGAAAGCAAAAGACTTTTGTAATTAATGAAAATGGGGTGTTTTGCTCTATGACTGTAAATCTATCCCCAACTGTTTGCAAATAAATTTTTTGTTAAAATTCACTTTTTTGAAATTTATTTTTGATGGCACAGAAGTTACACACATACGAGCTTTCCCCCTTTTTGACCAATGGGGATTTTCTTTTCCCAAAAGCTGATTTAGTTTTAACACTTTGGCTAAAATTTATGACTTTAAAAAAAAAACATGGAAAACTACCCCCCAAAAATTATATTTTCCCCCTTTTTGTTGGGATTTGCCCTGTTATCTTGACTGAAAAAAAGCATCTTTTTTGGGAAAATTTTTGGGCAAATTTCACTAAAAAACGAGGGGTAGATAATGGGGCCCTATGATCTCTTAAAATAAAATAAATAGATAAAAAAAATACAGCGATTTAAAAGTTTTTTTTAAAAAGGCTATTTTTTTTTTTTTAATAAAATCCCAAAATTAAAAATGATTAGAGCCAGAAAAATTTAAACTCTCACTTTGAGCGGGGTTTTTCCCATTGGGGGTTTTTGGATGATGGCCAAGACTGCGGGGGTGAACCCCAAACCTGCCGCGATCAGTGACTCACAGTTTTTAATCACCTGGAGGGCGAAGACAAAAATTTAAAATTTGTCTGTTTCTCACATTCAGTCCCCAAACCAAGCATACTGTCTTTATTTGAACACATACCCGAAAAGGCACAAAAATACGGGGGAACACTTTCTTCTGATCCCACTCTAGAGATTCTATAACTAAAGTAACGTCTTGAGTATTACTTATGCTTAATATCTGCTAACTTTGATTTTGTGGCTTCTACTGTTTTAAAAGTTTGTAAGAATTTAAGAACATTCTAAGAGTTTAATATTCATTCCATTCGTATGTTCATTTAATTTTATTTTTGTTATTAATTTTTTTTTCATTTGTACCTAATTTTTTGGAAATTTGTATCTTTTACATTCATGCCAATAAAGCAAACGAATTTTAAATTGAGTTTAAATTGAAAAGTCTGTTTTCTTTTTCTACAGTAGTTTCAAAAATAAAGAATTTAATTGTTTAAGAAAAATTTAAAGTTTTGGGATAAATTGTTTTTAAGAAGCCTATTTGCTCATCAAGGTGATTTATTTTATTAAAAATTTGAAAAAAAAAAAAATTTTTTGGAAATATTATTACTTTTAAAAAGTTTTTTATGTAATAAAAGTAAAAATATTTAGGATGTGCAGCGTTTTTCAGCTCATTACCCCGTCTCCGGTCACATGATCTTCAAAATCATTCAAATGAGATTAATTATCAGTGTTTGAAAGGTTGCTTTTTTTTTTAAAACCTGGATATTTTTTCAGGGTTCTTTTTACAAATAAAAAGGTAAAAAAAAAGATTTTTCAAATAAAAATCAGACATTTTTATTTTTTTATTATTTTTATTTTTAATTTAAAGAAATGAATTTTATTCAGCAAAGGGTGTTTTTAAATTTATAAAAGTGAAAAAGGCTTTTTTTTAAAAAGGTTATATTTTGAAAAATGCTTTTTTAAAGTTTTATTTCAAAGAAAGAAAAACCTGAAAAAGTATCCCTTCCAAAAAAAATAAAAAATATAAAAATTAACAGCACAACGTTTCCAACAAAAAATAGATCAGCATTTTAAAATTATTTTTTAAGGATCATGTGACCCTGGGGCGGGGTAATGATGCTGAAAAATTCCGCTTTGCATCAATAAATTATTTTTTCAAAATTCACCATAGAAAATGTTTTTTTTTTTCCCGAATTTTTTTAAACAAAAAAACGCTTTGAAAGTAGATTCTCTAAAAACAACAGATCCCAAACTTTTTAAAAGGCAAAAATAGTTTTTTAAAATCATTATATGGTAAAAGTTAAATATCAAAAAAAAGCACAATCCAAATACAAACCCGTGCAAGCAACAAAGCGACCGCAGGTGAGGGGGATGATTTTCCCTTTTAAACTCAAAGTTCCCCCTTTAAACAGCCGGAGGGTTTCGGCTGATGGAGGGAGTTTTTTACAGCACCAGGATCTCATAACACAGATGCCCCCAAATCCGCTGACCCCGGAAAAACGTGGATGGAACAAGAGGAAAATGAGAGCGAGAATCAAAATAAAAAATCTGAAAAACATAAAACAACCATATATTTTGATTTATCTCTTTTTTCCCCAAAGGGGCGCGTTATTAAAATTTTTGTTCAGGGGGGATGACAATGGCACATTAAATATGGGGTGAATATGCCAAAGTTTTTTTTTTTTTTGGGCAAACCTTTTTGAAGTTTTAAGCGAAAATATACATTTTTCATATCTCCCGACCACTAGGTGGCACTGCAGCCAAACTGTGCAGGTAGCCTCAGGTCATTGTTATTATAAAACACACCAAAAACACACCTAAATTGTTTGACTAATCAACTTGAATTCCATAATTTTTGCAAGGCCCAAAGATTAATCTGGAGCCAATTCTGGTGACAATCAGGCAAACGCATAAGTTCAAAAAATACTTTTTCATATAATTAAAAATTGTGGAAAATTCGTGACCCATAGAAATTTTAATTTTGCTGTCCATTTGACTTGGCATGAGCCAAGGAATCAGAGGAAACAGAATTTTGCTTCTAAACTTTATGGTTAAAAAATTATTAGCATAAAACATTGGCTTAAAAAAGTGGTATGCTTAGTAGAGAGTCTGGATTTAGAGACACCAAATCCTTGCAATGATTTCACGCCGAGACTGTCTTCTATCCGTGTGCCAAATTTCATAACTTTCCTGCAAGCAGTTTTATGGCTTTTCACAGACTCCCCTGAACAGAACCCACTTTTTGGTGCTTGGCTCCTAAAAATCTGAAAAATGGGTTAATCCCAATTAACTATCCAGAGCGGATCAGAGATGCTCTTCTTTACCACATCACAATTCCACCCAAAATCATTTTGTTGCACTTACACTGCTGGGATGAGCAGCGGTCTGAGGAAACATGTATTTGGAGAAAGAGAGAAGCACCTTCTGAATGAAGAGAGCAGCCCAGCCACGAAGACGCAGGTCTGAGGGGCGCTGGGTGGGCTGGTTGATCTCTGGAAGAACAGCAGGTGCGTGTCAAACACTTTTTCATCGTGAGAATGCTTGCGTCGCCTTCGCAGCTGCAAGCCGCTTTCTGCAGGAGAAGAGAAGATGGCAGGAGTTAGTCATCTCGAAGGAAGCGCACCATGTAATCCCGCGAGATGAGCAAAAATAACCCCTCCTTACATTCAGAATGCACTGAAAAGAGTCACAGACAGATCTTACATTGTGAACACTGCGGTGATTTTTGGTACAAAAAGCAATGGCCTTTTGCAATCCATCCATTTTTTCAAGCACAAACAGAACAGTGTTCCAGATATTTTAGTTTCATCTGTTGACTGATATCTGCATACCGTGACATTAAGCGAGTAAATGACGGCATGTGGCAGTGTGACGCGATCTGGAAACACAGTAAGCAGTGAAGCATTTACTGTTGTGCGCTATCACTGGTAATTTGAAATGCTTTTGTCCACCCAATCAAAGTGCAGTCATTATTATTATTATTATTATTAGCAAGGAATCTGTTTTTGTCATTTTTGTTGTTCAGCTCTTAACAGAGAAAAACTGCTACTACTCATGATTAAAAAAAATGAAAACAATGTAAATAAAATTAAATAATCATCTTTGAAAATGCTTGATTTTTTTTTTTTAATAATGACTTAGTGGGTAATTATGCACGCTAAAATTGCATTTAAAAGAAGTATTTCTTGAAGATGGGGACATCTGTCATTTAAAATCAAAGTCACTAGAAAACTTTTTTTTTTTTCCAAAAAGTGTACACGAAAACATTCTTGTAAAGATTTCTAAAAACTAAGCCCTGTCTATTTTAAAAAAAAATGGAGTCCTTTTACATTTATCTCAGACACCCTTGTCCATTGATCCATATGAAAAAAAATTTTTTTAATGTATTCCTGGTAGTCTTCATGTTTTGTTGCACAAATATCCAGGATGTTGAGTACTGCAACAGGCTAAAAAAATACTTTACTTTAAGGGATTTTATGATACTGTATGTCACTTAAAGCTCTAATCCTAATTCATATACTTCTAGTAAGTATGGAAACTGTGTATTCTCTTGTGTTGAAAACATTATTATCAGTGTGTACTGTACACATCATAAAGCTCTGTCTATATTACCTTGTGATGATGAACAAACAACAGATCCAGAACATCTAACGGGTCCCGAGCTTAATTTCCAGTAGAAAAGATTGGCTTCAATATCTGTAGTGGAACTGGGCAGCTTTCTCCTTCAATAGGCATTTCCATCGCATATATACACACACACACACGCACACACACACACACACACACACACACACACACACACACACACACACATTACAGTTCATTCATGATACACATGCTTTTGCTCGAACCCGGGTGATTGTAATTTTGCTGTATGTATCTGGCGTGAGGGGGATTTAGAACAATACGACAAGCACCGCTTATCTCCATCATGTGCAGTAGTTTACTTGGGGGTTGTGTGAGGGCGCTTCTTCCCCTGATGATGGGTATGGTCTGTGAGCGGGCGTGTCTGTGCCCGGCCCTGAGCAGAAGAGCATCCTGGGAACAGCAGCAATAACACACATAATCTTTCGATAAATATGACAATAGCAGAGAAGGCCGATTCCAGTTCCCCCATTTTTCGCCACTCTATTCCTCCACTTTCTTGGTTGGAATGTTTAAGAGAAGGGGAATCCAACAGTATTTTGGAAATGTGTTTTTGTAACTTATAGACAGATGTGCTAGCCAGATTTGAACTACAAAGAAAATAAGCTAAATAGCCTCTTTATTTTCTTCCTTAACAGCAGAGACATGTAACAGGTTTCTGCAGGGTTTTATGGAAGGTGAATGCCAGACTTTTTCAGGGCCACCAAGAAAAAAAAAAGGAATAAATCTACTGGAACTACATTATGTAAATATGTTCTTAAATGTGCTGTAAATGTCTTGTATTGTCATCACTTCAAGGTTTGAAATACAACTTCCAATTTTAATACATTTTATATAAAAAAAGGCCTTATGGCTTGAATAGCTCTGCTCCCTAACACTAGAAAATGGAAATAATTTTAATGTACCTTCTGGTCACGCTGCACTTCATTAATTCATGCACTTGATCAATATTTTGTGTCTTTTTTTCAGTGCAAATGTCTAAATATTCTTAAAAAAAGCAAGATTAGTACATTTGAGATATGGTGTTTGTTTTATTAGAAAATTATCAAAAATAAAAGTGAGTTTGTGATTCAAGCAAAAGTACAAATATCTACTAATTGGCTCAGAAAAAATCAACTTAATTAAAAAGAGGAAACAGATTTTAATATCCCATTGACAGACAGTTCTTGTTTTCTGAATGTCAGCGGAGACCAGGACAACTAGATGAGCCCCAGAGACTGATCCCCAGTGAAGAACCTGGTCTCCTGGACGACCACCGGGACAAGACCGCTTGGTAGGGAACCAGAGGAGTCCTCTGCACAATCTGACTTTGCTGCAGCCTACAGTTAAACTGCTGGATTCGTCTGGCCAGAGGAGAACTGCACGCTATTTCCCTGTTTAATACTGTAAAGCTGCTTTGACACAATCTGCATTGTAAAAAGCGCTATATAAATAATGGTGACTTGACTTCACTTAACAGTTTTTCAGAAAACAAGAGTTTATATCTTCAGTTTGAATCTCAGGTAAATGTAAATCTCGACTGAAAGGGATAGTTCTGTCATGAATTACTCACCCTCATATCTTTCCAAACCCGTAAGACCTTTGCACATCTTCAGAATACAAAATAAGATACTTCTGATGAAATCTGAGAGCTGTCTGACCCTCCACAGACAGCAAGGATATTACCTGATCAATGCACAGAAACGTAGCAAGGACATCGGTAAACCCACTTTATACGAAGTGTCTTTAAGTGCACTCATTGAATCGTTCCGAATTAACCAAAAATTACACCTTACGGTGTACATACACTGTTTTTTTTTTTTTTTTTACATCGTAACTGTCCCCTGCATTTTACAAAAACAAAAAAAAAAAAATGAAAAAAAAAAAATCCCTTCATGCAAGCATTATTATCCTGTATTAGTAGTTAAGTACTTGAACTCTACGAATTATTAACACTGCTTGATCATGATTTCAACAAATCAACTACCTTCGTAAACGCTAACCCATTAAGACCCCCAAAGACACCCTTACCAGACTACCCACAACAAGTCAGGCAAGGATGTTCTGCAATGCACATACGAACACACTAAGCACACGGTAACCACGACAATGAATGAAGGTTCACAAGTACAAGTCAAAAGACACCTTGAAGTAAAGTTGGTCATGAAATGTTTTATGCATAGGTGTGGAGTGTGTTTTTTAGAAGAACGTCTTATAGGTCAAGGGTTAAAAAATCAAATTAAAAAGGCTACGTAATCGCATTTTAACTTGAAGAAAATTAAATTTCTATTCACTTGTTGCACAACTGAGGAATAACTACCTTACAAACATGCAATGCGCTTCGTGTTTCGACAGCTAGAAAGCACAGCTTACCGAAAGGGTTTTTTTTTTTCGACAGCCGATTTGGGTGTCGCACACGTACCTTCAAACAGATTTAATATCTCTAATATAAGGAACCAATTTCTTTTTTCCACGTATAACAAGGACCCTATTAAAAAGAATGCAGTCATCCGAAGCGTGTTAATAAAAATCTATTTATTCTTTAGGAGTGTAAGTGGTTTTGGGAGCCTACTGTCGTGGACCTGTTTAGGTTTGTTTACCATTGGGGTGGGGCCCTGAAGACTGGCAAGGGCACGTTAACCCTCCAGGGTACCATTGTTCTGTTGGCTGAGCCCTTAACGCGGCCAGCTAGCTTCCATGCCCAAACAACGAGCCAATTAGAGCAGGTTAAGCCAACCTTCTCCTCACAGACCATTTAACAGACGGGAAAAGAAAGCCAAGCTCTGGGCGTGTTTCAGAGCGGACAAGTCAGTTATGAAATGTTAGAATGCTGGTAGCTGGTCACCTTTAGAACTTGCTGTGAGGATTTGAAGTTACGTGTGGAAGGCAGACAGAGGACCATGAACTGGGAACAGGAGCCGTGAATCGAGGGAGAGATGTAAGAATTAACACACATCAGAACACAAAGACAACATATGATGTGGGAATAAAACAGGATAGGCTGCTACTCATTATATAGCAATAGTTCCTCTAGTTTTAGTTCCTGCTAAGAAAAGCCTTTATCTGTGTGGTAGACATTTCAGACACCTGAGCAAAAACAGTCCGGATCTGTTCAACACATGTCTACAACACAACTCGCTATGGACTGCAAGTACTGTGAATTAGCTTTCAAAGAAATGCTTTCTAAAGCTTTTGAAACATCTGCAAATCATTTGTTTCCAACCATTGTTTTGGAGCGTGTATAAAAAAAAAACTCATGTGATTTACCCCAACGAAAAAGGCTTTGTTATGTCAGGAAGTGCTTTGAAATGTTTAAAATTTCATCTCTGCATGAACCCATGAACCGGTGTTTATGTTTTTTTTTTACCTTATCTCAGATCAGTTTCATACCATAAACTTGTAGACAACTTTTTAAATGCACACACATTTGTGCAATAAAAAGGAACAATTGTGGTTAAGAGTATCCTGTTTAGCCAAGCTCTCCAGAAAACACGTTAAACAGAAACTTCATATTTGATAGTATTTGATGTTTTGTTAAACGCATTTCACTTTCAATAAAACATTTGCAATTAGTTTGTAAAAGGCGTTTTTATGCATGTTTTGGTTGCATTTACACATTCTGACCCGGCTGGGCATCACCAGCATTTCAAACGATTCAAAACAGTGAATCGCTTTTTGCGAAGCAAATGATTCAATTGATTCAAGGTTTTGGAAAAGTTTGCTTTTCCCAGCAGTACCGTGAATCAAGCAAGTTAACATCCACTTTGCTTCAGCTAATTAACATTTCTGCTGGTTTTCTGATATTAGCGTTCAGATAAAAGTTCTCAATTTAATCTGACATGTATAGGCCAAGCAGGATGATCTATACTATTTCGGGCTTGCTTTATTGAACTCATGCATGAATACGGGCTTGTATAGACATTGCGTGCCGGGAAAAAACACCCCAGTCAAACCACTTCTTTCTTTTACTAAATTACACATAATACTTAATTTGTTTCTCTGTGAGTTGTTTATTTCAGCCCCTGAATTCAGTGGAAATGTTGTTTAGTGTTTCGTTATTCTACTACATTCTTCTACTCCTCCCTCACCAAGCACATATACCATCAAGAGGAGAGGAGGGAGGGAAAGAAAGGGCAAACGCAAGACCAAAAAAGAAAGGGAATGAGGAAGAGAAGAGCAAAGAGAAGAGAAGTGAAATGAAGAGAAGAGGAAGAAGAGAAAAAAGAGAAGAGAAGACATAAAACCATCTACTCCTGGGTGGAGATCTTTACCTGGCCATGTGACAGCTTCCCGTAACCGGAAGTGATTTGTGAGAAAGAGTCTTGTTTCAAACGAAGTACACAATATAATGCACAAGGATTGAATATCCTTTATCTTTTTCCTCTGGTTTTACTGGGGTTTAGAAACAGAGTCACTTGCACTCTCCAGGATTGGGGAAATACTGCTGATCTACCATGAGTGGTACTCTGCCTCGATGTCCAAGTAATGAAACCATCACCTCTGCAACACCGAGAGCACCTCATCCCTCACAACGAGTCGTATTCTGTTACAGCATACGACACATGCTACAGTCATGAGCAATGTAGAATAGATGTGCAATTAAGACCAATGTATCTTGTCAAGGTTCGAATGGTCTAAAGTCTCACCCTCTGAGATGATCCTTGCATTGATGTGCAGGCAAATCATATGAGGCAGACGGCTGAGTCGCCGCTTGATCCAGTTTTGTCACAAGCGTGCACGCAAACCCAATTGAGAGAACTGCGGCCTGGCAAACTGAGTACAGTGTCTCACAACCATCCGAAGAAATCTCCATCCGCCTTTACTTTCTGTATTGCGCTGTTTCAATATTAGCATTATCACGCCTGGTTTATGCTGGCTCTATCTATGCGTGTTCCGCCAGAATAGAGTGCGTTCCAAGAAAATAAATGTGCTGCATTGTCGCATCGCAGTAGAAGTCGAATTTGTGATGCTACTGATCCAATAAAAGGGGTTAGAAAATGCCATCTTCTCGCCAACTATTGGCGGGTCCGTCTATGTTAGGCTGGGGTTTTCGGCGTCACGTGCTCTGATTGAAGGTAACCTCTTGTAGCTCCTGCAATTGTTCATCTTTTGATACTGCCAGGTACAAACATAAAAGTGTCACTAGGAAAAAACAATCAGGTATATGTGACCCTGGAGTCTTTAAGTCTCTGTGTATATGTGGAGGCAACTAGACAAACAATACAATTGTAGGATCAAAATTATCCCATTATTTTCTTTCTATTGCCAAAAATCACTTAGGATTATTAAGTAAAGATCGTGGTTCCATGAAAGATATGTTATTTAAATTTCCTACTGTCATATAATCAAAACTTAATTTTTGATTAGTAATATGCATTGCTAAAGAACCTTTCTTATTAACAACTTGTCAGTAATTTTTCCTCACTATTTTTGATTTTTTTGCTCCCTCGATTTCCAGATTTTTCACATAGTTTGTATCTCAGACAAATATTGGCCCCTCTTTAAAACAAACATACCTCAATGGAAAACTAGCCTGATAGCACGCAACCATTGACCGAATTGGTTCAAAATAGTTGATTTTGGTCCCAAGTGTTACTGGCACGGAATTAATATCCCTGTTTGCAACCCACAATTAATGTCGAAAGTTTTTTGCATTTGTCAACAAACTACCATTATTGTTATCAGTTTTTTGCTCTCAGTGGCTTTGCATTAAGTTAATTCTCTTTTTCAGTGCTTACAATAGTTTTCCAATATTAAACACTTATGCATTTATAATGAAGATGTTTTGAATTGCACGTTGCTCTCCTTGCTATATGGGTATTTTATTCAGCTTTCAGTGCGATGTTACATCTCAATTTAAAAAAAAAAAGCCCCCTATATGACTGGTTTTTGTGGTCGCAGGGTCACAAATGTGAAAACATTTTTCTTAGGAACTTTTGTTTTTTAAAGACAACGTTTCTTCGTACAAATGACAGTTTTGATGAACACTCTCAATAAAAAAAGAAAAAAAAGAGCAAAAACCGAAAATCAAAAAACATAGCCCTATAAACAGTCGTTGTTGATATTATATTCCAATTCAGGAAACAGACTACGGACATCAGTCCTTTGAAACCTCCCGAGTTTTAACAGATCACTTATACCTGTATAGAGTTGAGTCTCTAAAATATCCTTGGGAGGACGCGTCCATCGCGTTCCCATGACGTTAACACATGGGGTCAACCTGACCTGCAAAAACCTACTACCGACACAGAGATCAGTCCGGGCCCCCTGTTCCCCCCCCCTTGTGGGGAAAAAGAAAAAAAAAGGCCCTGTAAATGAATCTTATCACTTAGTTAGGGCCTCCTCCACATGCTTTGTTTTTTTACTACAGTTTGGTACTGTATCCCTGAGGTCCGCACTTATAATGTTAATCCAGATGTTTACGCAAAAAACATAGTTTTAGAAGTACCAGGCTAGTTATTCCTGCGCTGCTTTGACTCCTCACTGAAACGCTCTTGTGTTAAAAACAGACGTAGCAGATTGTTTATCCACTATTACATCAAGAGTCGATACTCCTGCGAGCGGTGGGTTTATGGCAGACTGGCTGGTCGTATCACTTGTTTTTAATACGAGGAGAGGAGTTTTTTGAAGAGTTCTGAAACTTTAAGGATGTGTTTTTAATAGCACAATGATTCTATGCAGCAAAAGATCAAGTGAATTTTCGACACATTTAACAGTCACCATAGGGAACATTACTGTTTTTGTACATGGTAGAGAAGGCTGATGGTTAATTTAAAGTCTAGAGATCATGCAGGACAGACGTGTATTTTGAAGCCTTTGAGGTTGTGCAAGGGCAGATGCAGTTTGAATTTTGGATATGGATTGGTGTGCCATTTCCCCCCCCCAAGTCGTTTTAAAGTGAACAAATTTTTATAAAGGTATCCTGTTCCTGCTCACAAATTTTCACAAACTTCTTTTTGCTACCAGTGACAGGAAGCAGCTTGTTCATTGGTCAACATAGAATACAGGTAAAGCAACATGAAAGGTTACCCTGCTCATCTGTAAATAGTCCGTAGCCAGTCATATTCAATAGAATGATATTAAACATCCAGACATATCACGAATAAGTGAAAACAGTTAGATTTGGTTCGAATGAAGAGGTGTTTTCAGTTTCGCTTTCAATTGAAATTCATTTAGGCTTGCTGTTTATCAGAGGCGTCGCTCAAATTCTGTAACATTGAGCAGGATGTGTTGGTTGGAGAGAATAGCGTCTAAGCTGTGTTTATAATGTTTATACGTTTGTTTAAGCTTATATTATGTCGGAATGTAGATTAAGTAAAAGGTGAGGTACACAACCGTACGCGACTTATTTATGTTTGTTCTCTCAAAAACACAATTTATAACTGTAGGTTTTTTAAAACCGAGTGCAGTACACCTTGTGATAAATATCTTGATAAAAATATCTTTAAAGCGAGTGGACAGTTTTTTCTTGGAGTGTTTACTACATTGTGGCCAAGATCTAGACACTAATAGACGTAGATACAAGATCCAAGACCGACTACTCCGTGTTTGTTTCTTTTTTGAGTACAAGAAAATGCTGTAACTTTATTATTAGTCTTATTAAGGACATAGAATAAGTTTAAAAAATAATGTTTATTACCAGTAATTTTTTGGAAGCGGTAAATAATACAGAAGATGCATAAAACGTTAAACATATGGCTTGTGTTTCGGAGATTGTACCCATTGATTATGGTGGATGATTGTGTGAGACTTCCATACATCAGAACTTTGCTCCAGGCAGGCTGTCTCACCACGACTACGCACTGATAGACTCATTCGTAAACTAACGTGTTGCATCAGATGTACGTTGAAGGCCTTTACATTGTGTCTTGGGTGAGTGTGTGTGATTCTAACGGAATCAATTGTGGAATTGTGTAATAATGACCGATAATAGAAGTAAGTAGATATTACTCAGGAGTGGTAGAAATGAAATACTTGGCAGCCAACCCTGTTTAAACTGGGAAAACCCAGTTCGCTCGCATCAGACTGATGGCGAGGTTCTTGATAAAAATAGACGAACAAAGCTTGTTAATTATGTTTCTTTTCAGCTGGATAGATGTAAATACATCCTGAGCGTGTGGTACCGGGGTCACATGGACGTCGGCAAGATTGGAAACAGATCTCTGCGGAGAAAAGCGGGCATGTTTGTCAAGGATCAGACCATAAAACGTACAGGTAGACAAGAAGCTATCCGGGTCCGGTTTCCTCCTACAAACACAATACAGCTCAAATCAATACACAGACTAAACATGACCTGCTGCACAACAACTATCTACTGTAAGTGTTAGTCCCTGTCAAAATTCACCTTGTGTGGCTAGGGACAGGGAGTCCAGTGAATGGTTTAGGCCATGATGGTTCTTCAGGCAGGCCGGGCCAGGTGTCTCAGGTCTTGCTCGTCGTGGGGGCAGAGACGAGCCCCGAGCTCTCTCAATAACAGGCAATCCTGTGAGAAAATGTTTCCTGCAGAACTCTTCCGTCAAATATATCCCCCCCCCCCCCCTCTGGAAAGTCCACTGAGAAATAAGACAGAGAGAGAGAAGCCACATGAAATGATCATACGTCTGGAGTGTAATCCAGTGTAAGTTGGTGACTGAGTCTTATTTTGCGGAACGTCTGCATTGTGCGTCATTAAATTGTAAAGCATAATCTTGATTTTATAATTTACCTGAATGGACCATGTTTCGGGGGTGTGTTGAGCATTAAGTTTGATAATTTACCTTACTCTAGACTGATTCTCCTGCTAAGTAAAACTAGTCACTAAACAGAAGTGGCAGCTGCTGGTCCAACAATCGTAAATCTACTCCAATGTACCCATAGCGCATTTTAAATAAATAATACACTTATTTTGTAGAAGTGATATCTGGAGTAGAGGTGTGGGACATATATTACCATTTAATGTGGAAAACGTTTCTGAATGGAAAGGAGAAGTGCCTGTGACTTGTTTTTTTGGGTGCACGCTTTATTTTAAGGTCCAAGTCTTGCCCATTACCCAACCATACCATGATTTTGCCTCATAAACAACATATTAGCTGCTTAGTAATTAGTTAGTAAGGTAGTTGTTAAGTTTAGTGGTAGGGGGTAGATTATGTAGAAAATGGTCATGCAAATAATGCTTTATAGTATGGATAATCAACTCCTAGCTTGCATTGAAGGTATTTTAATAGCACGACGATGAACGAAGAACCCCTGAATGGGAAGCACAGTTAAAATCCCTTGTATGCACAGCTAGGAGTTGATTATCCCTTATTGCGTGGCCATTTGCCAAGTTATAGACAAGTTAAAACTAGTATTGCTCTTTACAGTGCATGGGTAAAAATGTTATTTTAGTCAGTTATGGCACGTTAGCTCTCTAGCATTCTGCCCGCTTCAAATCAGTACCTTACTTTTACTCAGGAAACATGAAAACTGCAGCAATATTTGAAACTGGACTCCTGCACTTTAAAGGAATAGTTCACCAGGAATGAAAACGCTGAATGTTTTTGTCCATACTATTGAAGTAAATTGAATTGAAACTCCAGTGGTTTAATCCAAGTCTTCTGAAGCTATATAATCACTTTGTCTTGAATCGAATACAATCACTTTGTCTAAAATATGTGGTAGAGCATTGCATTAGCAGTGCAAAGGTCGATGGGTTCATTCCCAGGGAACTCACATACTAATAAAAAAATATGTTTAAATTTATAGCCTGAATGCACTGTAGTAAGCTTTGGATAAAAGTGTCTGCTAAATGCATAAATGTAAATGTAATATATATATATATGATCGTTTTGTTTTAAATGAAACCAGTGTCATGATCCCTGTGTGTTTGTGCTCTTTATTTATGTAGTCTTTCAATCTGTAGTTTTAGTTCCTGTTACACAATTTTCTTTTTATTTTCTACTTTTCAAGTACATGATATTTGTACTTCATCCACCCGTATAGATATGAGATTTTCCAACCCGTTCTCACTCCCAGGGTTGAATTTTATTATCGACCAACTACAAAACGCATTAAACTCCTAGAATACTGTGGCCCAGCTTTGAGGAACTTTTACAAATAAGTAAAATAAGTTCTGAAAAAACATTTAATAGTACCCCGAGCCTTTGGGTTTCCGGTGCTGCCGTTGATCCTACAGAGTCAGAAACGGACTAGACAAATATACATGGGTGATTGGCCTACAGTAGTCTAATCTTGAGGACTACTGGCAGGCGTGAGTTTTGTGCATGAGACCAAGAGAGGTGGAGCTCGTGGTGCCCTCTGACTGTGATTCGTGCCGACCGGGAACGGGAAGAAGCCTCCTATGGGACAAATAGTGCTCATAGTTTACACAGTTCCTTATAACTCAAACTTCACCCCCCCCCCCACCCCCCCCGTGCCCCCACACCCCCCCCACACGTTGCACACACCCCAAAACCCACGTTTGCCCCACACACACACAACGACCTGCACACCACACACACCACCACTCACAACACACACACAAGCGGTTCTTTAGTGATAACCTTTGCAACACAGAGACAGTCAATGAATTCAACAGCCAGACAAAACACACACAAACGATAAATAAATACATGTCAGTCATTACATAAGAAAAGATCTTTTAATGTGTAGTGTCACTGTTTTAATGCTGAAGACTTTGAGCGTGCAAAATACTGCATCTTCCTACAATCAACAGGATATGATGTCACATTCTTGGGCTTGTGTTTTCACAAATCTGTGCTGTTTGTATTAAATCAATCACGTCCAGGTCCTTTATTGTCCACACATGCTCACATCTAGTGTTACCTTATTAAGAGACACAGAGGAGTGAGAAGGTTTAGTTCAGGTACCTTATTGTCACTGGCTGTGATCATGTTTATGTAGTTGCTGATCAGCTTGAAGGTGAAACCTCTGTCCATGAATGTGAAGCACCGCTGAGGATGGGAAATGCATTTTTATTTTAATTGATCACAGAAACAAGTTTATAACATTATTATCAACAGGGGAGACTCTATTTAGGCTGTCCGATTTCAAATGCATCCACACACAAAATACATAAAGCTATTTATGTGCTTTAAAATCAGTCCTGCATCTAATTGGAATTATTTACTTCATTATGCACACATTTTTCAGCATTTAAAAGAGTTGTAGTGTGCTGTTCCTGACCTTCACAAAGGCCGCTATGGCCATATTAGCGCTAGTTGCGCCGTCTCCTCTGCCAGCTCTTTACTCTTCCAGAAGATGTGATCGGACATCGTCATGATCAGGGTCTCCAGTCGACTCTGGAAAGTGCCAGGAAATCGCTAGCGGTCGAGGAAGCTGAGCAAACACATTTGTTACGCATTTCTTATTAAATGTGAAAGACACAGAAGCAGTTGCAAGTCACTTGATGTTGATGAGACTGCAGAAAAAACATCTTTATTTATAATCGGTTTTATTCCGATTTGTTGGTTATATCAGGAAAATGGTAAAAGATGATCACAACTGCAGAAAATTGTGAACATACAGCAATACAGAGTTTAGGACTGTATCGAGCAAGAAAGTACTACTAATCTTGTATCTGGTGTAATTTTACATTTAAGTTTATCTCAAAAAAGTATATTTAAAAATAAAACCAAGAGTTGGTCACACTTTAGTTTGTGGACCATTTCTCACTATTAACTAACTATTAACTATGAGCTTTGCCTTAATAAATGCCTAATTACTGCTTATTAATAGTCAGTAAGATAGATAAGTTTAAGTATAGAGTTTAAGGATTAAGGGATCTAAAATATGGCAATGCAGAATAAGGCATGAAGATGTGCTTTATAAGTACTAATAAACAGCTAGTAATATGCATACTAATAAACAACTGAGAATTAGTCCTTAAACTTCATTATAAGTCCTTATTTTAGGCTGACCGGCTACTGTTCATTTCAAATTACACACACAAAAAAACAATAGGGTGAATAAAGCATGAATTCATGTCTGCTGACTCAATATTTACCGTAAGCTTATCTGAGTCCAGCAGATGCTGCGCCATCGACTTCACTATGATCTCTAGAAAGAACCACGAGAACTGCAGGGAACCACACAGATATCAGTCGACAGACTTAACAACACTCCAAGACTTCTGTAAGAGAGAGAGATGGTGATGTTCAGCTCACCTTGAGGATATTGGCGTATGACCGACTGGTCGTTGCTCTTCAGGTCAGAGGTCATGCCCTTTGGCCAACTCTTTCGCAGGAACCGTTCTGAAGCCACAAAGCTTAGTTTCAGTCTTAAAAGACAAACTGCTCAAACAAAAAGAGAAACACAAACGTGTCCCACTCACATGCAACATGTATCCACAAGAACAAAACACAACCTTTACCGTCTCTGCACCAGCGACTTTATTTCCCCCTGCTTTGTGTACCTTTATGTAAGAGTGCAAATAGTGGTCCAGCTTCTCCTCGTGGCACTTAGCTAAGATGTGGACCAGGACCCTGATGGAAAAGAGGTTTACATGTAATGTTAAAGTGAGAATCAGATCTGACATGTTGACTGAGTGCGTTCAGAAGAGGATAGCAGTGATGGGTTTGTACCTGGTGGTGCTGGTGGACACCGTCAGACACTTCGTCAGTGTCGTTTTGAGTGAGCACTTTAAAGAGCTGGTTCAGGAAGGAAGCGAATTATGACATGAATCCTCTCCATACTCAAGAGGCCCTGAGAGGACAAAAAAAAGTGTAAATATAAAAATATGGACTGAATATTCACCTAAAATCATTGAGGAATTTTCACAGGCATTATTCAAACATATATGATGAATACAAGTTAACACAACAATATATACACATAATTTCAAACTTTAAAAAAATTTGCATTTTGATTTCACTTCAGAAAATTCAAAGAAAGAGAGAGAGAGAAACAGTGTAGAATAGCAAAACACACAATATATATGCCTACATTTAAACAAATTGCATAATTTGGTCCCTGTCTTGCTTAATCTTGTCTTGCAATCAGCTACATGTCTGTCTCTAGATAATATATTTCTGAATATGTATAAAATGGGTTGCATTTTTTAATTATAATTCAGTTTTGACTGGGCCAGACATTACAGATTTTCAGCCCCCAGGTAAGGCCCTGAATACACTTACTTTAAGGCAATTGAGGAAGTTTGAGGTAGGAGGTTGAGAGAGGTCTGCCTCGCTTTTGGCACTGCTGGAAGAAACGGTTTAGATGAGGGGTCCTGCACAAAAAAAAAAAAAAAACACGGTAATTATGAAATCACGAAAACATGAGCAAGATAACTGTACATTTTAATCTGAGACTGTGGCTCTTTTTTAACCTGAGTATAAACTGTAGACAGCACTAAAGTGGACACTTTGAAGATGGGCTTCCCCATCGACCCACTTTCACATCCTGAGCCACTCCTGCAAGAAAAATATTAAAAACAAACTACTTTAATATCTCTCGCATGTGAATCATCATTATTTGTCTTTGGGTCTCCTGTTTTGAAACATTCCAGGACTTTTTACAGATTTTATGCTTATATAATATCAACATGTATTGTGTTACAGAAAGTTACTTGTTACTTGTTTTTTTTCAGTTTAATAACAAAAAACTAAAGTTATATTTTTAGCAACACAAGGGCCCTTTCACACCAAAAGTTAAATTTAATAAGCCTCAGGCTGAAAGAGTGCCTCTGCACCTCACTCCCAATTTCTTTTTTTAACACTGGGACACTGGGACAGGAGAGCCGTCAGTGAACAAATGGGAAAACAAAGTAACTGGTGGCATTTATTTTGCAAAAGTAACTCAGAGATTTTCTGCTATAATTTTAAAGTAATGCATTACTTTACTGAATTTACTTGAAAAGAAGCGTAATCTGATTACATAGCTCACGTCACTTGCAATGAGTTACTGTTGGACAGGTTTTGGGATGGATATAAATGTACATGACATATGTCCAAAATATATTACACACATACCATATATTTAGACTAGATAGACAGTATATATGTTAATATATGAAATTATTCAAATTTTTATAGGTTTCCTTATATATGTATTTACTTGATAACATATTTTATATATGGAAGTGACATATATGTACATATATTACATTTGCATATGGGGCTACAACAAATATAATTTTACATTCTATTTGCCCAACAGAAAAAAATACATAAATAAATAAATAAAAAAATCCACAACTTTCCAAAAAAAAGAAAAAAATATTGAGAGTTTCATTACATTGGCCAGAAGATAGAGATGCCAAATCATATCACTCTATTAGAAATAGTTTTTATGTAATTTAAATGCCAAGGTAATATAACACAAAGTATATTATATAAATGTAGCACTTTTTGCTAGATTTATGATTTAAATAACTCTGGAAGCTTCATTACTGTCTGTGAAAATGGTCTGTCTTGATTTCTAGTTTATGTGACATATAAAGTTGCTCTCTTTGAATCACTTATGTGTCTTAATCCTTACTTTATAATCTCATGTCTCATCCTTCTGTATATCGGTATTCATCTATTTCTTTTTTTTAAATTGTCTGTTTCTATGTTTTTCTGGATTCTTGCACTCACTTTGGTGGATGAGGACTCTTTAATGTGTGATATCCACCAGGCAAAGTGCACGAGACTGGAATATTGAAATCCTGAGAGGAAACACGTCCATCCTTCAGAAGAGGCAGCCATGCATAGCCCACTGTAACATACAGTACACACACCTGTCAGAGCACTATACAGCACAATGCATGCCACACACACACACACACACACACACACACACACCCACAGCACGGATAATGTGGATTTACAGATACCTGGAGTCTCAAGAGCCTCTTTCTTCTTAGAGCTGGTCTTGGCATTGATGTCACAGGTCACATGATAGAAGGAAAGAGTAAATGGTGTTTCTCATGAAGATGTGTGGGCAGCTCAATCTTCACCTGATCAGCTATCATAACCCAAACAGTAAAAGACCCAAAACCTTAAATTTTTAAATGTACAGTAACCTACAAAAGCTCCCTAAAACACTTGAAAAAGAAAATTTGCAAACCTCATCACAAAAGTCTGGGTTCTGTGAGTGATGCAGAACTGGGGAAACGGGCAGTAGTGGTAAAAACTGGACCTCCTGGCTTTCCGTAGATGCACTGTGGAAATGGATTTACAGCATTTATATTACGAGGCAAATTTTAAGCAGATGTTGATGGAAACTGTGGAAACTTGTGTTATGTTACCTTAATTGGGCTTGGCATGTTCTTCCAGAGCTTCTGAACTCCACGTAAAGGCTATGTTTCGAGCCAAAACAGACAGACACAGCATGACTGTACACTGCATGTTAACAAAAAAACCAAAACAATCTAAATGAAGCACACTGAGCCCTTCTTAAACTTAAAGCAACTTCAGCATGATCGTCACTCCACAGCGGCCATTCAGAAGTTAAAATTTAACTGTGGTGTAAAATAGTATCCAGTACTGCACCAGTAAAAACTGGTTTCAGCATAACATTTCGCATGTAACCATGGTTCCCCGAAGGGAATGAGATGCTGAAAAAGTTTCCACTTCAAGGTTACAGTTTCCTCATGGCGGGAGCTCTGGACTGGAGTATGGTCTCAACCCCTTAGTTGAGAACCGGTGCTATGAGCATCCCCCCTCGGGGGCCATGCCCACAGTTTCCATAACCCAGGGGGGGTGAAGGATGGTCCCCCCTCCCTTTGAAAGAGGAGGTCCATCCTGAAGCCGTCGAGGAGGGACACAAGGTCCGAGAACCATACTCGGGCTGGCCAGAATGAGGCTACTACAAAAGGGACGCCCCTCCTCAAACCTCCCAGGGGAGTGAGGGGGAAAGCTACAGACGAAGCCTCAGCCATGTCTGCACCATGGCATCCAGTCCAAGAAAGCTGGATGTGAGGGACAACCAAAGCAGACAGGGGTTTTCATTTCCCTGTGATGCAAATGATCCACTTCTGCTTGGCCGAACTCCCCCAAAGGAGCTCTGGGTGGAGCCACCATTCTCGGGTTTAGCCCCATTCCGACAGGTGTCCACTCCTCAATTGAGGTGCTCAGGGATGTGGATTGCTCTGAGTGAGGGAGCTTTCCCTGACCCACAGGGGGAAATCTGGTCACCAGCCTGCAAAGGGGGCGCGAGCGCAGACCCCCTATCGGTTGATGTAGGAGCAAACCGATGTGTTTTCTGTGCGAACAAACACATGATGCCCCCTTAGGTCTGGAAGGAAGTGTTTCAGCACATGAAACACGGGCCCGCATCTCTAGGCAGTTGATTTTGCCAAAATTAGATAAGGCCTTCCCACAGACCCGGGCAGAGTGCCACTCATGACCACCCCTACCCGTGAGGGAGGGATCCGTCATTAGCGTTACATGACAAAAAGGAGCCCCTAACTTGTGCCTTGAGACAGGAACCCAAGTCTCTTCCACATGTCTAAGGCAAGTAAGCAAGCTGGGGTGACCTTGATAAATTTGGAAACGGTTTCCCCTCTGGGAAAACCCCCTTGGTCCTGAGCCACCACTAGGGGGTCTCATGTACAGCAGGCCAAGGTATCCCTTGGAGCAGCTGCCATCGACCCCAAAATTCTCTGAAAGGTTTGACAGTGAGGACCAGCATACCCAAACTCCCCTCCGGCTTTTAAAATCACTCGATACCAGCAGGAGGGTGTGCTTGCCTCATAGTTGAAACCCACACCATGCCAGATAAGTGGTTCTATGGGAGTGGAGAAGCACCCCCTTTCTTGGCATTTAGCCATAAAACCCCCGCACTTTCATATGGGCGAGGATGACTCTTGATGTCGAATCCCTGCTGCTGAGGGCTAAGCTAGGATTAGCCAGTCGTTGATGTGATTCAGAAAGCGGTGCCCTGGAGTCGCAGGGGCCAGAGCAGCATCACACACTTGGTGAAAATGCAGGGGGGTTGAGAGTGACAGGCCGAAGGGAGAAACCGATGCTGGTATCTTCGCTCCTGAAAGCAAACTCAGGAACTTCCTGTGTGAAGAAGGATGTATATGGGAAGTTCCTTTAGATCTATCGTGAAAAACCAGTTCTCGGACCTGATTTGGTCACATCAGTTTGATAGTGACATCTTGCACCGAAAGCTTTTTATAGCATGGTTCAAAAGATGCAGATCTATAATCAAACGCAACCCCCCCATCCTTCTTCAGAACGATGAAGTAACGGCTA